>NW_015198606.1:0-4531 GCF_001447785.1 Gekko japonicus | reverse complement strand
AATCAGAGGATAATCTGAAGCATTATGGGGCCAGAACTGATTACAAAAACTCATGTGGAAAGCCTACAGTCAACGTGAAAGAGACCCCCCTCAAAATATATAGAATTTCATAGGCAGAGTTAATGTTTATGTATGTTATATTCAGTTTTTAAGCCCACTGAAATAATGAACTTGACTGAAGTAACTGAACAGGATTGTCCTCCTAATCACTGGGTATCTGATGTGTGGGGATACCTTTCGCTGTGAATTTCTAATTCTACATATTTTGATATTCTTTTCCATTTTGATCAGATTAGAATGAGATATAAACAAGTGGACACCTGCAAGAAACTTGTGGTATGGTTATCCCATTCCTTACACCTTTGCTTCCTCCCCTCTTTCCCCACCTCTTTAACACTATTTCTCCCTGCTGCCCCCCTTCTTACTCTCTATCTCTGCTCCATGCGTGTTACTTTCTCTCTCTTTCTTCCCCTCATCATTCTTTTTGTTTTTCTGCTCTCCACCTCATCACTCTTTCTCTCTTTCTGACCCCCATCCCATCACTCTCTCTTCCTGCCCCCATCACTCTCCCAGCCTCCTGTCTGATTCCTCCCCCACCCTGCATAGCAGCAGCAGCGGTGGTGATGGTACTCACAGCCACCCACCTCCTTCTTCTCCCCCCATAGCAGCACTCTGGGAATCACAATGGATCTCCCAGCTACAGAGATCAATTCACCTTAGGGCTGCCAGCTCCAGGTTGGGAAATTCCTGGAGATCTGGGGGTGGAGCCTTGGGACAGGCTTGGGGAGGCAAGCGGGCTCAGCACGGTATAATGTCATAGACTCAACCCTCCAAAGCAGCCATTTTATCCAGGGGAACTGATCTCTGTCACCTGGACAGCAGCTGTAATTCTGGATGATCTCCAGCCCTCACCTGGTGGCTGGCAATGGTAGTACTTGTGGAGGAAATGACTGGTTTGGAGGATAGAGTCTATGGCATTATACTGGTCAGAAGTTCCTCCCTTCCTCAAACCCTCCCCTCCCCAGGCTCCACCCCTCCAATGTTCAGAAATTTCCCAACCTGGAGTTGGCAACCCTATTTCCTTCCCACCCAACAGCCAACCTACCTTTATCTGCCTCTCAGTCTTCAGCTTTCCATCCCTACCCCACACCCCTGTAGCCTCTACCTAGGAAAATCACAGTCTTCCTCCACAGTGGGGACCAAAGCAGCTTACATTATTCTCTCCTCCTTCTTATTTGCACAGCAAACTTGTGAGGTTGGTTAGGCTGAAAGTGTGTGACTGGTCCAAAATCACCCAGTCACCTTCCACTGCAAGATGGGGATTTGAACCTGGGTCTTGTAGACCTTACTTTGAAGCTCTAACTACTGTACCACACTGGCTTTCATAGGGTGGCTGCTGTTAAAGAACAGCAAGCAGCCAGGCCTAGTTGAGTCATGCAAATTGGGTGGTATCAGGTCACGCGGAGGGTGCTGCCTAGGGATGCCAGCCTCCAGGTGGGACCTGGGGATCCCCTGGAATTACTGCGCATCTCCAGACTACGGGAATAATCATCTCCTTACTACAGAGCTCAGTTCCCATGAAGAAAATGGATGCTTTGGAAGGTGGACTCTATGGCATTGTACCTCACTTAAGTCCCTGTCCTCCCCAGGGTCCACCCCCAAGTCTCCAGGAGTTTCCCAGCCTGGATCTGGCAACCTTACCTACCCATCCCCTGCCGGTGGCCAGGGGAGACCTAGCAACCCTAGACTGCTGCCTTGCCTAGGTTTGCCAACCTCCAAGTGGGACCTGGAGAACCCCCAGAATTACAACTGTACTCTAGACAGCAGAGATCTGTCTCCTTGGAGAAAATGGCTGCTTTGGAGGGTGGACTCTGTAGCATTATATCCAGCTGAGGCTCTCTCCCTTCCCCAAACCCAGCCCTCTAAGACTTCAGCACAAAATCTCTAGGAATTCCCCAGCCTGGCACTGGCAACCCTTGTCGGGCCTGGCCCCAAGGTTCCCTCCCTGAAAGGACAAAGCAGGCTGGGAAAGGGCCATTCCCCTTCCCCCTGCCTTTTACTGACAAAACCAGTTAGAAGCCTCCCCCCAAAACGTTCTAATCTCTCATCGTTGATGCCTGGAGTAGATCCCTGTGGAGGCCATTTCAAAAGGTATTGGGGGAAATTCAACCATCCTTGTGGTTTTCTTTTACTTTTTAGATTTTTCTACAGCCCCAGGGAGTTCCTTGAGTTTGCATAAAAACTTGCTGGGGAAGAGTGAGGCCTCTGTTGGCAGAAATAAGTAACCGCATGCAAAGGGTCCTTTAGGAATTAGTATATAGATAATATCAATCAATAGGAAAGGATCATATTAAAAGACATGAGGATTCTCTCTAGATTTGGCCCATTCATACAAGCATACAAGATAGCCATCTATGACAGTGCAACTCAAGGGGTGTCTGCCTTGCAAGAAGCTGTGTAGCAGGCTCTGCCCTTCTTTGAGTATGACTGGGTTATCAAGTGAACAGAGAATGCACACTGGAATTCCCTGCGCCATTGCAGGGGAACTGGGACATTCATAGAAGGTTGTTTCTGTGTTCCTCAGATACCAAAATCCCTTTCGTGGTCCTTCCCCACATTCTGGGGTTCTACAAGTTTCCCCCACAAGCCCTACTCTTTCTGCCAACATTCCAATACAAGATATACACAAAAGAATGCAAATCCCACCACTACCATAGACCTCCCCTCTTCTGCATATTCAATTATTGTTCAATTTTTCGCAGTACTGACCATTCTGCTTTTCATGCTGAAGTGAAAAGGGAAAGGATGCACTCAACAGAAGGTGAAAAACAACAACATCCAAATCCACAAGCATTAAAAAAGTATTATATTAATATGGATATGTTTTCAGCTGTGCTTTTCTTCACGCAAACATGTATGGATCAAACAAATATTTGAACTTGTATCTGTATTTATTATTGTGGCAAATCATGCCCTAAACTAGACACACAAATTATGTTTACATATGATTGCTGGTATCTTAATATTGGGGATGTGAAATGGCTCGATCTTGTCAAATCTCAGAAGCTAAACAGGGTTGGTACCAGTGTTCCATCTAAGCTGAGTTAGTGCAAGCTAGCTCACAGTTTTTTAGCCTCCAGCTCACACATTTTTGTCTTCGCTCAGGGAGGATGGCTCCAGAGCAAACTAACTTATGCAGCAGCCAAATCGCTCGCTCACAACTTTAATGCCAGCTGCTCACAAAGTAGAATCTTTGCTCCCAAGACTCCACAGCTTAGAGGGAGCATTGGTTGGTACTTGTATGGGAGACCACCAAGGAAGACTATGCAGAAGAAGGCAATCTCAAACCACTTCTGTTTCTCACTTGTCTCGAAAGCTGCTTGCTGGGGTTGCATAAGTCAGCTGCAACTTGATGGCACTTTACACATACAGACACCCCTTAATGTTGAGATATTTGCCCTCTTTTTGGCATGACTTGTAAACAACTATAAAACAGATAACAATACCTACATAAGGAGAAAGTATGCTGTTCCCACACATTTAAAGACTGGGCTTCACAAAAAAAAAAAATTCATATTGTTCACAACCAACTTATTCATTGAGCATGCAGCTGTTAGGGATGCTTCACCTACATCATATGTGGCACTGTTGATTATGTATTTTGCCTGTCAGCTCTTTAATTCTTTGAATCCAGCTTGTCAGGAGTTACAATATTAATTTTCTTTACAACAAAAATGACGAGTTATCAAGAAAATAGGTTACTATTGTGTAGGATATAATAGCTTGACAAAAAAAGAAGCAAAATTCGGGTCAGCAAAATAAGAAAGATTTGGCATATACAAGTAGAATGCAGAATGAGGAGATAATTCAGAGCTCTGTTTCTGCATGTACTCCTAGACTTTTGTGTTAGGAGATCTTGTGTGTGTGCTTGAAATGAGCTCAAACCTGGCCAGTGCCCCAGGGAGGAGCTTGGAATGGCAGATACTGAGGAAGACAATACTCAACTTTTAATTTTATTGAACTTATACATTTAAAAGAAGGAAATGCAGACTGAAAAAGATATATCTATATACTAATAGCGAAGGTGGTCAAATCTGGGGATACTCAGATCTGGTCATAGGAGCTGTGAACGGTTAAGATAGATCTTTCTACAAAACTGAAAAGGGCCCCAGGTTTTCAGAAAAATGTGAAATCTAAAAAAAACCCCAAAAATGGGGGGTTTAAAAATGCAAAAATGATAAAAGGAGTGCCTGCAGCTTTAAGCAGCAGATGCCTTCAGTGGCTATTGCTAGACAATGACAGGTACAAGGCTTAGTTCTGCCAGTAAAAGGCAGGGGGAAGGGACAGAGCCCTTTCCAGGCCTATTTTGGCCTTTGAGAGAAGACTCATTGGGGCCAGGCCTGGCTAAGGTTGGCACCTCCAGATTGCGAAATTCCTGAGATTCTGTAGTGGAGTCTGAGGATGGTAGGGTTCTTGGAAGAGGAGAGATTATAATGTCATGCTGTCCATTTTCCAAAGCAGTCATTTTCTC
>NW_015198605.1:0-4447 GCF_001447785.1 Gekko japonicus | reverse complement strand
AGCAGCCCTTTCAGACATTACAAGTGCACATACTGGGAACCTTCCAACCAACACTTACCAGAAGCATGAGCTACCCCTGGTACTGGCGGTTGCTGTATTGTGCGTGAACAGGAACAACGTGCATATTTACTGTGCATGTTCAGCCTCGATACATGTGAATGCAAACTCTGAAAAATCCCATTCACACACGCCAGAGTCGCTAGTGTATGGCACATACTCACATGTGTCGGGAGTCCTGGGAAACCTGGTTGTAATGTCTGAAAAGGTCTTCAGGACCCTGACTGTAAAGTCTGAAAAGGTCTTCAGGAACCACTCGCTGCACTTCAATGAAAGCAGCAATTTATTTCGTTATTTAGGGGATTTCTAAGGTGTCTTTCGCCGAAACGAAAATTCAGTTATGTGTACGTTGCTCCTCCTGAAGTTTTTGGTGGGACTTCGGTGTGCGTCTTATGCCTTTGAAAAGCAGTCTCTGCTTCTGTCCAGCGGAGGGGAGGGAAGTGGCGCCTGCAGGGATGGAGGCCGCTCCAGCCCAGGGGAGCACATGGGTTGGGCATCCCCTGTGGCCAGCCCATCTCCTGCTGGGCCCAGCTTTGCCACCGCTGCCGGAGGATTCCCAACCCACGTGGTACTCGGGTTGGAGTGGCCTCCTTCCCTGCCTGTGCCACCTCCCCCGCTTTGGGCTCCTGGGGTGTTCCTGACTGCTGTACTGCTGTCATAGCCTGCCGCTGTGGCCCTGCCGCCCCCGCGTGGCTCATTGTGGCTGGCTCCTCTACCTTGCTGCTGACTGCCTCAGCTGGCCACCATTTTCCCTCTGCTGGCCTGTCCTCCTCCACCGGCCTCTTCTCCTCCACCGGCCTCTTCTCCTCCACCGGCCTCTTCTCCTCCACCGGCCTCTTCTCCTCCACCGGCCTCTTCTCCTCCACCGGCCTCTTCTCCTCCACCGGCCTCTTCTCCTCCACCGGCCTCTTCTCCTCCACCGGCCTCTTCTCCTCCACCGGCCTCTTCTCCTCCACCGGCCTCTTCTCCTCCACCGGCCTCTTCTCCTCCACCGGCCTCTTCTCCTCCACCGGCCTCTTGTGTGAGTTTCCGCTGGGAGGTCTGGATGTCAGGGCGATCCTCAGGTGATGGGGGGAAGGTGGGTAAGAGCCCGGGCTGTCCTGGGTCACTGGGCAACAGTCAGGGGCTTCTCTTGTTGAAGCGGTGCCCAGCCCCGGCCCCAGACAGGCTGCTGCCTGTTTTCTGGCTTTTTTGTGCAGTCCCTGTAAACTTTAAAGGGACTGCACAAGAAAGCCCAAACCTCCTGAGCGGCTGGGAGCGCTCCCGCCACTCAGCTATTTTTGTGGCCTTCTGAAAATCCTGTTTAAAGGGACTAACACTGCAGCTCGAGTTTCCACACTTCCAGGCGGAGGCTGGAGTCCTCCTGGCATTCGAACTGATCTCCAGATGACAGAGATCAGTTCTCCTGGAGAGACTGGCTGCTTCGGAGGGGGCTTTGGAGAAACAGAAGTCCCTCCCCAGGAACTGCCTGCAAATCTCCAGGAATTTTCCAAGCCAGAGCTGGCGACGCTAGACCTTGAACCTAGTGCCAAACTCGGTGAGAGTGTCAACAACCCGCTTTTGGCACATGACCCGTTACTGGAGACCACTGTCCGTCAGCAATTAGGGATGCCCACTCTCCCGCTATAGCAAGATGCCTCCCAGCAAGCCCCTTTGATGCCTACTGATGCGTCAGGCACTTGCGAGAGGATTTGGGGGAGGAAAGAAGAAGAGGAAGAGCTGGTTTTTATACCCTGCTTTTCTCTACCCCAAGGAGCCTCAAAGTGGCTTACAATCGCCTTCCCTTCCTCTCCCCACAACAAGTACCTTGTGAGGTAGGTGGGGCTGAGAGAGTCATGAAAGAACCGTAACTGGCCCAAGGTCACCCAGCAGGCTTTATGCAGAGGATGGGGAATCAAGCCCAGTTCTCCAGATTAGTTTGACACTCTTAACCACTACACTGCACAGGCTGGCATGCCTATGTCACTTCTGGTTTAAACCGGAAGTGATATGGGACATTCTAGGGGACCCCCCCCCCCCCAAAATTCTATGGTAAAACCATATCATCTTTGCAAAATGATAGAGCATCCCCCTTGTGTAACTTCCAGTTTAAATTGGAAATGACATTGGTTTGGCAGTGTGGTGCCAGTGCATCAGTCCCTACCCCGTAAATGCTCCTAGGGGTTGCTGGTGGCAGCCTGGAAGTCCTAGCTTAGGCTTGCCAACTTCAAGGTGGGGCCTGGAGATCTTCCAGAACTACAAAGGATCTCCAGATTATAGAGATCAGTGCCCCTGGAGGAAATGGCTGGTTTGGAGGGTGGACTCTATGGCATTAAGCTCTGCCGAAGTCCCTCTCTAGGGTCTACCTCCACTATCTCCAGGAATTTCCCGACCTGGGGTTAGCAACCCTACCCTAGCAGCAATACCGGGAGATACTGTCCTTCTCTACCAGCATATGCTATGTGACGAGACTGTCAAAGGCAACCAGTGGTCAGAAACATATGCACATATTTGGTAGCTGCTCACAAAGTGAGGTGGAAATAAAGCACAGAGGGGAAAGTCTCCAAGAGTGCATTCAGATGGGCAGCTAATCCCGCCATGATGCCATCTTGAATTTTATCCCGATCTTTTTAATCCATCGTAGCATGACCAGACACCCCCCTGGTGAATCGCCTTACCGCGCGCTGCCTCTGTTGTGGATTGTCTAGATGATGTCAATTGAAGGAGGCATGAGTGGTGTTTTTTTTTTAAACCTTTTTGCGCATGTGCATCGGCATCACAGTGCGTCCTTGTTGAAGGAGGCGCACGTGGGGTTTTTTAAAAAAAACATTTCGCACATGCGCATAGACGTATCAGCACATCCTTGTTGAACAGCGCATGTGTAGAGATTTTTTTAAATGGCGCCCGCTCGGGATGGTCTGACGTCAGACTACCCCGACGGGAGGATTGCGCGCTGGTGGCAAGATCAGACGGGTGAAAATCCGCAGTTGTCCCGCAGGTAACCGAAAACCCCAGATTTAAAGTGGTATCTTTTAAGTACGGCTCCGAAGCGTGGCAAAACGGGATGCCCATGGAAGAGGGACATTTCCCAGATTTGTGTCTGGATATTACCTTTAGATCCGTGAGGCAATCATGCCTCGCGCGGATCTAAAGAGCCGTCCGATCGGACTCCAAGAAAGCAGGCTTTACTTACAGCTATTACCCATTACTTATTTGCAGTACGACTCAAAGACCTTCTGCTGTCACATCCCTCTGTCTATTCCCACAGTTTTTAAGCACAGCACAAAGGGTCTACCCAGAAAAGAGATACAAGGGGAGAGATGGTGGCTCAGTGGCAGAGCATTTGCTCCGCCTGTAGAAATCCTAGGCGCTGACTTTGGCATCCCTAGGTTTTTTTTTTTAAAAAGGACCAAGGCCCCGGTCACAGAGGCCGGATATTGCCGGGGGGGGGGGAGGCGTGGCTGTTTGCCCCGGGGCAAAATAACGTGCGGTTGCGCGATCCGACCTCCCGTGGAGGTTCCGTGGAGGTCCCGTGGGTAGGAGGGTGGTGCTGATCACAGGACAATCCTGCAGCGCAGCAAAGAAGCGGTGCGGTGCGGCAAACGGGTTTGTTTTTTTTCTGTACGCCAAAGTATGCGCATGCTACGTTGGGTGCTTGGGCGCATCCCATGGAGACTTGGGAAAATAAAAACCTGTTTGCGAGGGGACATGGGCGGGCGCCGGATGCCACCAGAAACGCGATCAGACGCCCGCCCTTGCCCCACGGTTATCGGAAACTAGTACCTCGGAGGTACTAGTTTTTTACACCGCATCTTCAGCGGGAAGCCTCGGGTGAGCCACGGGAGCTCTACGCTTCCCAGATGTGGCAGTGAGATTGCACCCGGAAAATCCACCTATCTTCCATCTCTCTAGCATGCCTAATGCTCCGTGTGACCGCAGCCCAAGTTGCCCAGGCTAGCCTGATCTCATCAGATCTCTAAAGCTAAGCAGGGTCAGCCCTGGTTAGTACTTGGATGGGAGACCACCACGGAAGTCCAGGGTTGCTACGCAGAGGCAAGCAATAGGAAAACCGCCTCTGCTCATCTCTTGCCTTGAAAGGCCCATGAGGGGTTCCCATAAGTTGTCTGCGACTTGATGGCATTTCCCACCGACATAATACTGTAGCAAAGCAGGGTCATCCTGGCTAATACTTGGATGGGGGACCACCAAGGAAGTCCAGGGTTGCTACGCAGAGGCAGGCAATGGCAAGCCACCTCTGAACATCTCTTGCCTTGGAAACCCCACTTGGTCAGTATGAGTCAGCTGCAATGTGATGGCATATTACACCACACACACAAGGGGTGAGACAAAAGGCATCCCCAAAACACAGAAAGCCACTGCCAGAGGAGGAGGAGGAAGAGAAGAAGAAGAA
>NW_015198604.1:0-4138 GCF_001447785.1 Gekko japonicus | reverse complement strand
AAGCATGGTTGTGCAAATGTCCTGCTTGTGCACTATAGGTGGGATATAAATAAAGTAAATAAATAAGTCCTAAATTCTGTGTTGGAGTGAGTGACCCAGTATGCCTGGAGAGTAGCGTTGCCAGGTCCCTGCTGGCACATGGGGGATCCCCCAGTTTCCAAAGCTCCCCCCAGCATTGGCCAGCTGGCCAGTGGGGCAGAGTTATCACCCCAAATGTGATGTGCCTACATCACCCAGAAGTGATGTAGGCATGTCAGTGATGTCAGGGAGTGATGCTCTGGTTTATAGGCAAACCTCTATGGTAGAATTAGCTTCAAACCATAGAGTTTTGCCCCAAAACCAGAGTGTTGTCCTGGCATCCCAGACATGTCTACGTCACCCAGACGTGACGTAGGCACAGTTTGCTTCTTCCCTCCCCTCTCCAAGAGCATCCTGGTAAGTCCCCTGCCAGCTTGTTGCTCAGACCTGGCAACCTTGCTGGGGTGCTACATCACTCTAAGTATGCATAGGTGTTATCTCCTTGAACGAGATGCCCCTCTTTGTCTTAACTTGGGAGCTGCCCTCTCCATCTTTGTCCTCTCACTCTCTTTACATGGCTTTCCATTGAGACACATCTCTCTGCAGGTCTCTCCTGTACAGACAATGCCCTCATACTCCTACACTCGTGATGCTGGACAAGCTGGCCATTTGTGATGGGGAACGTACTCTTTGGCTGCGGTTACATGAGCAGTTTGCCACGATATGGTAGTGTTACCTTTGCAGATTTAAACAGCACAGTCAGACGGCAACATCTGCCAGTTGTTGGCACCCCATGTTGCCCCACTTTGGAAGCAGAGTAATCAGGCACCGGGGAAAGCATGGTATTAAGGGATGCCATTGCTTCCACCCCGTATTCCCCAACGTCTGAACCCCCTTGTTGCAAAGTCAAGCCCTTTGGGAAGTCTGAACCTTCCCTTCTGGGTCTGTCTGTCTCTGTCTCTCTGTCTCTCTGTCTCTCTGTCTCTCTGTCTCTCTGTCTCTCTGTCTCTCTGTCTCTCTCTATCTATCAATCTATCTATCTATCTCTGTCTCTCTCTGTCTCTCTCTCTGTCTCTCTCTGTCTCTCTCTGTCTCTCTCTCTCTGTCTCTCTCTGTCTCTCTGTCTCTCTCTCTCTCTCTCTAGCACATAAGCACACCATCGGCCCTGGCATTGTGAATCACCGTGACCAAGTAGTCATTCTGGATCAGGAGTCTCTGGGGGAGTTGTTTTCAAGTGACAAATCCCCCCAAACCCCTCTCTCCTTTTTCTGTGTCAGAGTGAGAGCATCCCATGATTGACACAAGGATAAATACACTGATGTCAGTGGGATTACTCTCATGGATATCTGCATTTAACCCCCCCCCCAATATTCCACAAAAGAGAGGTGAAGGGAAGGAGGATGAGAGGGGGCGGAGTACTTGGTGGAGAGATTGTGGACCTGTCAAAAAGGAGCTGGAGGTTTGGATACACGCTTATGAACATGGGTGAAAGACAAAAAAAAAAAGACAAAAAAAAAAGTTGCAGCAATCTGAATGATGACCATGGTTGTATCCTGACCTTATTATTAATATATTTTTCTATTTTTTTTAAACAAACCTTCCCACAACAATGTAAACTTCTGGAAATAGAGGCACAGTCAGATCGTGCCAAGGTTTCTTTCTCTTCTTTTGACTGCAACCTGGATCTACCTGAATAAATAGAAGTTTACCTTTTTTGCAATATACTTCTTGGGAGACTTATTTACTGCACTCAGTACCATGCTTCTATGACTGGGCAAACTCTGCTATATTAACCAGATATCTCAATATTCTGTTCCTCATTTGTTACCACTGAGGGAGATTAACATTTATTATCATGCACATAAATGGAGGAGGTGGGAAAGCATCCTTTGACTACTCCGATAATTTATGCAGAAATATTAAATCCTCCCTTCTGTTCATAATATTAACAAAGATTTGCTGCTATACTGCTACTGAACACATTCTAAATTGCCAACCTGGATGGATGAGACGAAACTGAGACTGAAAAATAAGCAGGGGGAGAGAGAAATTAGAAGTCGGGATAGATGAATGGCAGATCATCAGAGGAAGAGAGCAAAACGACGGAGGAGAAAAGTGGAAAAGAGTTTAAAAAATGCAGGAAAAGACAATGGAAGCTTTTTTTTTTTTAAAACAATTATTTTGCCACCACGCAATAACAGGGCTGCCCCTTTGCAAGATCTGTCCGTGCAGAAGCTGGGTGGAATGAAAGGAAAAAGCAAACCATAGATTTGTGGAGATAATGACCTTCTTAGGAGGCTGCATCCTGGCAAGGACTGTCGCTTGTCCTGGCTGGTCTTGCCTTGCTCCAATGCTAGCTTGGCTGCTGGACGTAACAGGATCTCATCAGCAAATGATATTCCTCAGCCTCCTAGTGAACTTTGCTAAAAGGCCCAGCCAGCAGACTGTGTGCTTTCTACTATGCTCTGTCTTCCCCGCACCCCTAGTGGCTGCAGTCAGAACTGCATTAGAAAAAATGCAGTCCATGACTGCCGCAAGACCCTGGCTTCTGGGGCCCTCCAGCGGACCCGGGCCCCATCAGTTTTGTCCCTTCAGCCCCCCCCCCCTTGGAGGTCCTGTGTATATAACAAGTTTTTTTTTTTTTTGTGTGTGTGTGTATAGGCATTTCTGTTAAGTGGGGCAAGTGGGAGGGGGAGGGAGGAGCTGTGGGATCAAGCCAGTTTCAGAATTTTGGTTCCTGCCCTCAAAACAGTATTTATTTTGCTGAAATCAGCCCTGCTGAAATTTTGTTAGCCTGCAGCTCAGGCACCGCTTGACTGATAGGCTTCATGCATAGAAAGGGGAAAAATCTTTCTATCTTATAGTAAGACAGGATTTTTATTTTTAAGGGAAATGAGAAGCAAGATGGAAGGAGACCGCAGACCAATTTTATTGATGGGGGAAATTCACAACAGGGCCTCGAACACAATGTGCTTTTTGTGGCCTTTGAAGTAACACATCAAGCTTCAGCGCCTATCTGAGCACTATTGTGCCGATGTTTACAATGAACAAACTGAATGTACTTCAGTGGAAGCCCTACCCATATTTCTTGTTCCATAAATTCTCTCCGAACTAATGTCCATTAGAATGAAAGGCTACCTGATTGTGCTAGAAAAAAGGAAGACCCCGGTCAACACAATCTGCAGACACAGCAGCATTGTGACTCTAACCTGAAAGTAATTTTCTATGGATGTGTTATAGTATCTCACATAAAAATTGATTTAAGAGTAAAGCCATGCTTGCATTTGGATTCCCTTAAGTGACTGAAAGAATAGTTTGAGCTGCTATTATGGATGGGGGGGGAAATTAGCTATAGCAGTGGTTTTCAAACTTCCACTTTCAGAGAACCCCTTTCACAGTGATTTATGAATGAATTGGATTTTTTAGCATCTACCCAGGAAACCCTATGTGTTACAGAATATTCCAGCACATGGAATAGGTGTGCACAAGTACTGGGTTGAACTGGGTGAGAAGGTCATGAATTCAAGAAAGATAGGTCTATCAATGACTACTACCAGTGATGGCTAAATGGGGACTGTCGGAGACCCAAGCCTGGGTCCCCCGGATCACCACTCCTGTTTACTCGAGTTTCTAAAAAAAATGAATGTGAGTTTTCTGAGTTGAGACTTACTACTTTTGTGTCTGATGTACTACACTGGTAAGTGCCCATGAACCCAGCTAATATTGCAACAGGGTCTTGTAATCTCTTCTTGAATAGACACCATTGACTGAGCAGGCACAAAACATTGGCCATGCAATCTGTACGATGTCGGCCATTTTAAAAACACATCTGAATGTGCAGGTGCAAGGAGGGGATAAACTGCAAACAATTCCATGCTTTATACAAGCTGGTGAATTAAATCACACGGATTATTGTGATCCTGAAGGATACTGCCTCTTCATCAGGACATGCAGTGATTAAGCTCTTGGACTGGGCAAAACAACCAAGTGGCAACTGAGCAGCTGCAAAACTGTTTGGCATGGTGGTCTGCTCGAAGCAAACCTCTAATAAGGCATGCAGTCAAGGGAATTTGAACAAATAAATCATCCTGGTGGTCAGTGTTCCCTCTAGGCTGAGTTA
>NW_015198603.1:0-4667 GCF_001447785.1 Gekko japonicus | reverse complement strand
GCAGATGGGCTCTATTTTACAATTAAAGGCCTCAAATGCTCTGTAACAATAGCATAACAATCCCAAGAAGGATAACACTGTTCTCAGTCCAATTAAATTCATGGGCTTAAAAGAGTGTAACTGAATTTAGGATTGCACTGTAGACGTCATATGCATGAATCAACCACTGAAGCTGTGATGGACAATTACAAGACTGTCTTCTTCTTCTTCTTTTTTTTACAAATCCACCAATCCCCTTTAAACACTGTTTGTGTATTGGAGAAGCCAGAAGCAGCCAATCAGGGCACTCAGAACCCTCAGAAGGCAAAGGGAGGGGGAATCGGAGGAATAAAAAGGATTGCTTTAACTGCCACATCTTCAAATAGGGTTTAGAAGTCTAACAGGACTTTAAAGGTAACTCTGTCTCATAGTGTGTCCTCAAGAAGAAGCAGACTATAACATAGTCTATGTATACAATGGGAAACTAAAGGGCAGACTGTGTTATTAGTAGAGGCGTGCAAAAATAACGGTATTTTACAGGTTCGGGCATTTTGAAGCCATAAAATATTGGTATTTTCTTTTCTTTTTTTAAACAGTTTTTTATTAGGATAAACACATCATACATACATCAAAGAAAAATTCCATATCCCTTTTTCTCTTTCTCCCCCCCCCCTTTCTTGGCTTCCCACAGTGCTCCAACCTCCAGTTCATTTCTTAAATTTTCCACAATTCTTAATTTCTTTAATACATAACTATAGGTAACTTACTTTTAACACTACTCCTTATATACCCATTTCTACTTCTAGTAATTCCAACTTAGTAATTTTCAAAGCAAATTAAAGTGTCCTTACATCCCAGTATTTCTCTAAGTAATCTTTAAAATCTTTCCAGTCCGCGTGAAATTCTTCTGCCTCTAAATTTTTAAGTTTCCTTGTCATTTGGTCCATTTCTACCATAAAGAGTAACTTCTTTATCCATTCTTCTACTACTGGCACTTTATCTTGTTTCCAATATTGTGCATATATCATTCTGGCAGCTGTTATCATATACCACATTAATGTTCTTTTTTGTCATATTAACTTCTTCCATTTTTAATTCCAGTAACAATATTTCTCGTTCTTTTTTAAACTTAGATTTCGTTATTTTTTCCATTTCTGCATGTATATTAGTCCAAAATATTTTTGCTTTTTCTCAAGTCCACCACATGTGATAAAACGAACCTTTAACCTTTTTACATTTCCAACACTTATTTGACATATTACTATTCATATTTACAATTTTTTTGGTGTCATATACCATCTATACATCATTTTATAACAATTTTCTTTCAAATTATTACACGTTGATATTTTCATTGCATTTTTCCACAAAACCTCCCATGATGACATAGCTATTTCTTTATTCATATTAACTGCCCATTTTATCATATGTTCTTTAACTGTCTCATCTTCAGTGTACCATTTTAGCAATATTTTATACATTTTAGAAATTTGTTTCCCCCCCCTCAAACATTTTCAAATTCATTGTTTTTCCCCCTGAACCCAAAGGATTTTTTGTCCTTCTTAAATAACTCATAAATTTGTCTATATTGTAACCAACCATATTTAAACGCCAAATCTTCCTCCATTTTCATTTCAAATTATTTTCCCACTGGTTTCAACATGTCTTTGTACTGTACCCAATCTTCTCCTCTGAATGCCGAATAAGGCTTTATCACCTCTGCTGGTACAATCCACAGCGGCCTCTTCTCCGAAAAAAAACTTTTATACTTAGACCATATGTCCAACAATATTCTTCTTATATAATGATGCTTTAAAAAACCATCTGCTTTCGTTTTGTCGTACCATAAATAGGCATGCCAACCAAATCTACAATCGTGTCCTTCTAATGCCTTCTAATGCCGATAATTTTTTTATTTTCCAATAAAATCCATTGTTGTAGCCATACTAAACACACTGCATCATGGTATAGTCTGAAGTTCGGTAACTGGAAGCCACCTCTCTCTTTCGCATCAGACAGAATCTTCATCTTAATCCTTGGCTTCCTGCCTGCCCATACAAACTTGGAAATCTCTCTTTGCCAAAGGTTAAAAGTTTTTACTCCTTTCACTATTGGAATAGTTTGAAATAAGAACATCAAACGTGGCAAAATATTCATCTTGACTACTGCTATCCTGCCCAAAAGTGACAAATTCAAAGTATTCCATTTTTAATGTCCATTTGTATTCTCGGCCATAATTTCTCATAGTTATTCTTATAGAGATCAATATTTTTCATTGTCAAATCTATGCCCAAATACTTAGTTTTCTTTACCACTTCACATTTTATCAGCTTCTGTAATTCTTCTTGTTTTTTCTGAGTCATATTTTTACACATTACCTTCGATTTGTCTTTATTAACATAGAAGCCTGCCAAATCTCCAAACTCTTTTATTTTTGCCAAAGGCAATGGTAAGTTCTTTATTGGATCCTCCACCATAAACATTACATCATCTGCAAATGCTCTATATTTGTAAACAAACCCTTTGTTGGCCAGCCCCTTTATTTCTTTGTCTTCTCTTATCTGTCGCAGCAGTACCTCTAAAATCCATATAAATAATAGTGGGGACAACAGACAACCTTGCCTTGTCCCCTTTTGTACTTTAAAGTACTCCGTTGTTTCATTATTCACTACTAATACTGCTTTTTGCTCTGAATATATAGCTTCAATTATATTCTTAAATGAATCTCCCACTTCTGTTGTCTCCATCACTTTATACATAAAATCCCAGTTTAAATTGTCAAAGGCTTTTTCAGCATCCGCAATAAAAAACCCCACTTCTTTCTCCGGGTGTTTGTCATAGTATTCATTTGCATCAATTACCACTCTTATATTATCTCTTATTTGTCTATTAGGCAAAAAACCAGCCTGTTCCTCTTCAATTACTTCTTGCAGATATACCTTAACCCTTTCTGCAATAATCTTTGTAAATATTTTATAGTCATTATTTAGTAAAGAAATTGGCCTATAATTTTTTACATTTGTTAAATCTTGAGCTTCCTTTGGGATAAGCGAAATTGTAGCTTCTTTCCATGATTCTGGTATTCTCTTTTTCTCTTACTTCATTTGCCACCAGTTCAAAAATTGGGACTAGCTCTTCTTTGAATTTCTTGTAGTATTTTGCTGTGAAGCCATCTGGTCCCGGAGCTTTACCCAATTTTGCTTCCTGGATTGCTTTATATATCTCCTCTTTCGTGATTGGGTTAGTTAGCAGTTCCCTCTCCTTATCTGCTAACTTTGGTATTTTTACCTTATTCAAGAAGTTCTGTATTTTATTTTTGTCAATCAGTTTCTTCCCAAATAATTTTGCATAGTATTTAAAAAACACTCTCCTTATGCCGTTACTATCAACAATTTCTTTGCCTTCTTCTACTATTTTATTTACAATTTTGTTCTCCCTCTTTTTTTTCAGTTCCCACGCCAGATATTTTCCAGGTTTATTCGCCCCTTCAAATGATTTTTGTTGCAATTTTTTCAAATTCCAATAAACTTCTTGGTTCAAAAGTACATTTAGCTGTTTTTGCAGTATATCGATTTCCTTAACCAATTTCTTTTTCCCCGGTCTTCTTTTCAATTCTTTTTCTTTTGTCTTAATTTTCTCCACGATTCTATTTTGTTGTTCGAATTTTTTCTTCTTCTCTCTACTATTCAGTGATATCAATAGGCTTCTCATTACTGCCTTGTAGGCATCCCAAACCATCTGAATCTCCATATCTGGTGTCATATTTATTTCAAAAAATTGAATGGTTTCTTTTCTTATTATATCCACTATCTCTTTTTTGTCCAATAAATCTTCATTCAGTCACCATTTTGGCTTCTTTACACCTTCCTTTAATAACCATAACATTGGGCTATGGTCAGTTTACTTTTGGCATAATTTCTACCTTCTTAGTTTTTAACGCCAACTCTTCAGTAGCCCATATCATGTCAATCCTTGAGAAAGATTCATGTCTATTTGAATAAAAAGTAAAATCTCTAGTTGTAGGATTCCATTTACACCAAACATCTTCCAATTTCTCTTGTTTAACCAGCTCAAAGGAAACTTTTGGTAATCTCCCTATTTTTTTTTCTGTCCATTTTGTTATTTACTGTACCATTAAAATCTCCCAACATCACGACCTGGTCATGGACTACTTTATCCAGTTCCTGAGTTAAATCCTCAAAAAAAATTTCTTTGGCTCCGTTTGGTGCATCTGTATTTACAATCGATGTCTTTTTTCGATGCATGTTCATTTCTACTGCAATATATCTCCCTTTCTTATCTTTGAATATCTCTTTAGGTTCAAATTCCTTTTTGATATATATCACTGTCCCCTTCTTCTTATTATCAGCCAATGAATAAAATTCTTCTCCTAATTTTTTTGCAACCAAATATTTAAAATCTTTTTTTCTAATATGAGTTTCCTGCAGACAAATTATGTTACATTTTTATTTTTCCAACCAATGCTTTATAATTTTTCTTTTGTTAGGTGAATTCAGTCCATTTACATTCCATGATATAACTTTGTACTCCATTGTGTTCTCTAATTATTTATCTCCAAATTCATCAACATTGTCATGTATGAATCTGAGCATATCTGCTGTCGTCTTTATACTCAGTCTTTGGTTTTGAAATTCAAATATTGGTATTTTCTGATACTCCCAAATCCC
>NW_015198602.1:0-4846 GCF_001447785.1 Gekko japonicus | reverse complement strand
TGATGACCAGCAGTCAACCATGATGTACTCGTTGGATGAAGAGATACAGATCACCACCAACATATTGTGCGGAGGCTTTGTGGGGGTAATTGGTGCTTCATCCATTTCTGAATTGTTGGTTGTGTATCCCCGGGTCCTGAATCCACTCATGAGAGCTGCGCTGTGACCAGCTGCCCGTGGACCCTGACAACGTCAAGCTTCTGGGTGATGTCCTTATCATTGCTCTGGTCTCCCACTTCAGCAACGACTTCACTCCTGCCACCCACGATGCCTTCCTCAAGTTAGTCTGCGTCGTGGCCCATGCCCTAGCTCTCTGCTACCATTAATCTCCTGCAGGAACCTGTGGTGCCCTCCTTTCCCATTTCCACCTAATAAAAGGATATCTGCCAACTACTTGTTTTTTTGTTTTAATATAAGATATTGTTGAAGATGTGCTGGTGAGTCTTACAAGTACTCTGTGCACTATGTAAATGATCAGTTGTGTCATTTTCCATTGGAGCTCAGCCTTTCCTTGGCACATATTGTCTCTTGGTGTTTCAAAGGATCCCCCAGTAGAGGCATACAGAATCCAAAACACAGATTTTAGGTCTCTTGAAGTTAAAGGAAATTTGGACATTTGCGTCAATGAGTTCAGCTGTTTATAAGAAGATGCTTTGCTCTTCATTTTGGGGGATCCCTATCAAAAGTCCACATGAGAAGTGCTGTGACTTCTATTGTCCAACTACTTTTTTATTTAATTTCTAAACTGCTACAATTCTCCTACATTCTAGTGTGGAACTGTGAAGTCAGCAGCAGAAAACAGTTCACCTTCTAGTCTCTTCTCTTTCATGAAGCACGAATGAGCAAAAGGGAGGGAATCTTGACTTGTGGATGATGAGGAAATTCTTGAGGGTCCCAACTAGGAGTGCGTGCTTGGTATATACCAAGCTGAATAAATATACAAAAATCACCTTATAGGTATTTGGGGGGTATTTATTCAGATTAGAGATCTGTATTTGGCTACTGAAGTAGCTGCCTTTGAATAAAAACTGATATTATTTGGCTTTTATTTGGGCTTGGCTACTGGTGGAGTCCTGAGGCCCCTGCCATACAACTCCCCAGTGAAGGGAAGTTTTTGAACTTTATTTGAACTTTAAACTTTAAATACCTTGGCAGACTGGCAGGGAAAGGGACCAGGGGGGTATGGAAACATTTTTTTTGGCAATACCAATTACTTCCTTAATACAGTGCCAATATTGGGATTCGGGAATATTGGTATAAACCTATTATCTTTAGGTTTTATATACCTGAACCCGAAAAATACGGTTTTCATTTTTGGTTTTTTTGCACATCCCTGGTCCCAACAAGGAGTTCAACTAGAGATAGTGGACTTCAGCAGAAAGAATTTATTAAGTAGTTTGAATGACAGAGAGAGGTCCTATCGAGACTCTGAAAATAAGTTCTCCAAAGTTCTAGCAGACACACCATGCTATATAAAGTATCACCTTTCCTCTCCAGTTACCCTATGACCTATTCACTTACATATTCACTATGTTTTCATTATCATTTACTATATTTACCAATTACATTTCCTTAACATGCATTTCAGTATTTGGTTACAAAGGCACGCTAACTCTAAAGACAGCAAGCATTTATTCAATGGTAGGCAACTGGTTGTGGTTTATGTCTTCATCTTATAACCTCGTATCTTATCTCTGAGGCTAGGCTCAGAATAGACATCACCAAACAGTTATCTTACTGAGTACAGCATGAGATCTACTTGAAGCAGGCAGATACGTTCTTAATGTAACGTCTCCTTATGATGCTAGGAGCACTTATTACATTAGCAGAATTCAGGCACAGTTCAGGTCATAATAAGATTTTTAGTTAGCCTCTTTGCCCAGGACCTAGTTACAGTGACCCATGCAATGGTCAATTCCAGGCTTGATTACTGTAACTCACTCTATGTGAGCTTACCCTTGAGGCTGATTTGGAAACTCCAGCTGGTGCAGAATGTGGTGGTGTGCCTGCTGACTGCCACATCTGTACCAGTGCACATCCAGTCAGTGCTCCGCCAATTGCACTGGCTACCAATTGAGTACCGGATCTGCTTCAAGGTGCTAGTGCTAACATTTAAAGCCTTATATAGCCTGAGACCGACATATCTAATGGATCGCTTTTCCCTATACGTGCCCGGGAGAGCCTTGCGCTCTGTGTATAACTATCTCCTGGTTGTCCCCGGCACAAAAGATGTTCGCCTAGCCCCAACCAAGGCCAGGGCTTACTCAGCCCTGGCGCTGGCCTGGTGGAACATGCTCCTGACTGAGACCAGGGCCCTGCAGGAACTGTTACAGTTTCACAGGGCCTGCAAAATGGGGCTGTTCTTCTGGGCCTCCCAGCTGGCCTCCCTGTTGCTGTTGCAGTAGGCTGCTATTAATGAGATCTTTATGACTTGGCTTCAGTCCATTCATTCCTGGCTATAGGAACTGAAAATTGAAATTTTCTGCACTGCCCACTTTAACTGTTTTTAACTGGTTTTATTGTATTAATCTTGTTATGTACTATTATAGCCACACAAGCGCTAGCAAAGCCATGAGTTTGGACAGACCTTCGGGTCTAGAGACAATGGACTAGATGGATCCTAACGTGGGCCAATGAGCTTGCATGGATCCTGGAAAGTACCTATTGTAGATGTGGGGGTGAGTCAAGAGGACTTTCAGCTTACACTTCTTCCTTCTTATCTGGGCCAGGTGTGGAGACTGCTGTTACAGGCACTTGCCAGCTCTCCTCTGCTGCTTCAGAGGGGCCAGCTGTGGTTTCTGCAGGCTATTTTAGCTCATCCTCATCCATGAATGTGCATCTACCCCATCAACTTCAAGTACTTGATGCAGTGCCTTCTGGTGACCATCACCAGCCACTACCACAGCCAGCTGACCACCGACATGTTGGTCTCCCTGGACAAGTTCCTGACCCCGGTGAGCAAGGTTCTCATCTCCAAGTACTGCTAAAGCCACCCACTGAGCAGCAGCAGCAGTGCCAGAGGCTGATGGACAGACCTCCCACCTTCTGTCTCCCTTCCCCTCACCCCCTCAATAAACTTGTAGCCGTGTGTGGGGGGAGAATACAACTGAGCTACAGCAACTTTTTAGGAAACATTTATTATTGCTATTGTCATTTAGATTTCTGAATCACCTTTCCCTGCTACCACAAGGCTCTGTGCGATGAACAACAATCAATTTAAAAAATCACTATAAAAATAAAATACATTAATACCAGTAGATAAATTAAAAGTCCAGAGGGTGAACTAAAATTGCACAAAAAACCCAACACCCATTCTGGACTGTTCAGCCACCTCGTGGGCAGAGGAAAAGGGGGACAAATGATCTGGAGAGCACAAAAGGCAGGATCAGATCCAAATCTCATTCTTTTCTGAATATTCCAGATAGAATTTATGAGCCAACCCAATATTTTAGAAACAGTTATGGTACATGACTGGGATTGTCAGATGAAAGCCCTTGAAGGGGTGGATGCTGGAGAAAATGGCATTACATGATGCCATAAAGCCTTTCTGGGTGAGTGATGTCACAGCATCACGTGATGCTCTGTGAATTCCCTCAGTCTCTATGGGGAAAGAAACACTAAGAGATTAGGGGAATACCTATAGTGTCACACAATGCTGTTTGCACCCAATTTTGGCTTCTGCTGTTCAAATGATTGGGGTTGGAAGCTCGAGTTTGGGGTATGGAAGGTTGACTGTCTCAGAGTACAGCCTGGTAAGTCTATTTATGATAATACCATAGAAGATACTGTTATGCCTCAAATACTCGACTATGGGCGTGATCACACACAGAATTAGCCGCCCCATAGGCCCGAATGCTGGGCGGATTTTAAGGGCACGATCAGACGCCAACATATGCCAAGCGTCCCACTCTCATCAGCAACCCATTTTGCTCCACTGCAGAAGCAGAGTAAAAAGACACTGAGGAAAACCCAATAGCAAATGGGTTTACGACGGGCCAGGAACAGACTTTCCCCAGTGTGATTGCTCCAGCATGCTTCCATGGCATCAGGATGGTCTGATCAGACCATCCCGACTCTATGGCATTGTCCCCCCCCCCATTTCAGTATGCACCTCATCACACACTGCATAGGGAGCACTCAGTGCGGAGATGCAAATCATTGATCCCTTGTTGAAGTGCACTGGAAATACCGAGCCAAAAAAACCCCCAACTCACCCGCGGTTGCATCTGATCATGCAGTGGTGGGCCACCCCTGTAGCTCCCAGGGACTGTGTGATTGCACATATGCGGTTCAAATTCCTGCCGAACAAATAGCCTCACTCCCCCCCCCGCATTATCTCACACATGTGAATACTGCCTATGTCAGCCATTTCATACTTCCATTAAGGATTACTTACTGAAGGATAACTTCTTGCACTCTGTTTGAGGCAATCATGGCATTAACAGGGATGAGTGTATTGCACATAAATTCCAAGCAGATTTGACCCACACATAATACCTCCATTGTCAAGAAGACTGAATGCTTTTGCCAACACGGAAAGGTTAGCTTCTCAAAACCACCATCATGTGGAAAGAAATCCTCGAGTCCTGGAAAGTAAGATGCATTATTCTTCCATAGTTGCTGTTAATCAACATCTCTCTCCTCCTCCTTGTTCTAATTTTCTTAAGCCAAATATCCAGAGATCTATGATTTGGCACATCCAGGACAGTCTTAATGACTCTGGGGGCTCTGGACAAAAATGGGCCCCCAGAATCAAGATGGGCCCCCAGAATCACCGCCTGCACCACCCACCACCACCCTGGCATAGCCAAGCAAAGGGAGGCCCTCAGCTAATGCAAGGTGGGTT
>NW_015198601.1:0-4312 GCF_001447785.1 Gekko japonicus | reverse complement strand
GCCTTCATGTCTACAAAGGCGACAAAAAGTGTTAGATCACACTAACAAAGACTCGGACAGTGATTCAGCAAGTGATTCAGCTTTAATAGGAAGTAACGAACAAGCACTCAAACGCATTAAGAAACCAGAACAGGGAACATCGGAGCTGAGCTCCTTTTAAATAAAACCGGGCTAATATAGCCACTCCCACTATGTACAATAACAACCAATCAGATTGTAGAAATAAAGGCAAATCAGAGACCTTCCCGCTCAGGGAATAGCTTGTTTGTGATTGGTCGCTGTTTCAAAGCGACCAATAGGTTCTTTGTACTGTCGGAGCCTTGTCTGGCTCGAAGCTTAGCATAGGAGGTGTATGAGGTGATTCACATTGTTAAGTCAGTACATAACAATTCCTCCCCCCTAAGTTAAGACATCATACATTGTTTTACATAGTACTTTTAACATAATACAGTCAGTCACCTTCAAAAATCTGGCTACAGTCATAGTCATCTAGGTACGCAGGTGCTTTGTGTGCACGCTGAGACCTCCGCAAGAGAACAGGACCCGATAGTCCGCCTTGTGGAGAGTCTGATTGTGGCTCAGCAAACCCTGAGTTAGGCGCTTTTACGGCCGGGGTTGCTGTTTCCATTGCAGGGACTTGTTCTGCTGGTGGGATTGCTATTGGCAACTCTACACCACCCTCTAATACCGGAGGTCGGGGAGCTATTTCCGAGAACCCAGCCGGGGAGTCAGTGCTGTCCTTAACCCAGCACCTCTGTAACTGGTCCACATGGCGCCGCCACTTCCTGCCATCGGACAGTTGTACCAAGTACATTCGAGTGCCAATACATTCATTAATTACCCTGGGGGGCCAGGAATGGCCGGCAGCGTAGTTGCGGGCGAACACAGTATCTCCGACCTGAAATGTGCGCATGTTCGTATGCGGGTCTATACGCTCCTCCTGTTGCTCGTTAAGATCAGGGTGCAATCTGTTTAATCTGGTAGCTAGCCGCCTGCCCATGAGTAGCTCGGCCGGGCTACGGCCTGTTGTGCTGCAGGGGGTGGTGTGCTGGCGCAGAAGGAAATCCCCAATTTGAACACTCCAATCCCCCTCTGTCAGTCTACCCAGAGCTTCTTTGGCCGTGCGTACCATCCACTCCGCTTGGCCATTTGAAGCGGGGTGAAATGTGAAATGGGGCAGTGGTGATTTGCCTAATTCCATTGTCTGAAAGGAATGTTTTAAATTCGTCAGACACAAATTGAGGGCCATTGTCGCTGACCAGAGTGTCCGGCAGCCCATGGGTCGCGAACAGCTTGCGTAATGCCCGTATGACATCCACTGATGTGGTTGTGCGCATGTGCACCACCTCGAGCCATTTAGACCAGGCATCTAGAATGATTAAAAACATTTGCCCCTGTACTGGGCCAGCGAAATCCATGTGAAGTCTTGACCATGGCTTTCCGGAAAACTCCCATTTTTGTGGTGGGGCAGTTGGAGGGTCTGGCCTGTCCTGCTGATACTGGTCGCACACATGTACCCATTCTTCAATAGCTTTATCCATGCTGGGCCACCAAACATACCCTCTTGCCAGGGCCTTCATCTGCACCATTCCCGGGTGCCCTTCATGTAATGATTGCAGGACCCTGTGCCTGAGTGTTTCAGGGATTACGACCCTGTTCCCCCACAGTATGCAACCCTTTGATATTGACAGTTCTGTTTGCCTGGCTTTGTAAGGGTGGAACTCGTGTTCCATACTGCTCATTGGCCACCCCCTCCACACCCAGTTAAGAACACGGGACAACACCGCGTCTTTAGCGGTGTGGGCAGCCACCTCCTTAGATGAGACGGGCGATTGGGGAAGCTTGTCAATGGCCAAGACTTCACATGCCGGGGCCGGATCGGTTCCTTGGTTAGGTAAGGGACAGCGGCTGAGTGCGTCAGCATGCCCTATGGCCTTGCCCGGCCGGTGTTCCAATTCAAAATCATATGCCTGCAAAAACAGCGCCCATCTAAGCATCCTAGGGGACATGATGTTAGGTAGCTGCAACATTCCCAGTAGCGGCTTGTGGTCAGTGACCAACACGAATTTCCTGCCAAAAACAAAGTCATGGAACTTTTTGACAGCCGCTACTATTGCCAAACCTTCCTTGTCTATCTGGGCATAGTTCCTTTCTGCCTCAGACAGAGATCGTGAATAGAAAGCGATAGGTGCCTCGCTTCCATTTGGCATCAAGTGGCTCAAAACGGCGCCTATCCCAAAAGGCGAAGCGTCTGCAGCCAAAATCAGGAGCTTTTGCTCATTATAATGAGTCAAAACGGCGTTAGAGGTTAACAGTGCCTTTACTCCTGTGAAAGCCCTTTCCTCGGCTTGTCCCCATGTCCATTTTGTATCTTTCTGCAAAAGTGCGTGCAAGGGTGCTGCCACTGATGCCTTGTGTGGCAAAAACGCGTGATAGAAATTTAACAAACCAAGGAACGCTTGCAGATCTTTCTTGTTTTCTCGTCTGGGAGCATTTTTAATGGCCTCTGTTTTTTCGCATGTGGGGTGAACCCCTTCCGCATCTATGCGGAAACCGAGGAACTCTACGCTGTCAACGCCCAGTGTACACTTGGAGCGTTTTACCTTCAAACCTGCAGTTTGAAAACGTTTCAGGACCTCTTTGACTCGGTCTAGCGACTCCTGTTCAGACTTCCCAGCTATTAAGACATCATCAAAATAAGGCACTGTGCCCGGCACACCCCTTAAAATGTGTTCCATCAAGCTCTGGAACAACCCAGGAGCCACATTCATTCCAAACTGGAGCCTGTTAACTTTAAACGCTCCCCTGTAGGTCACTATGGTCTGGGCTTCAGCTGCTTCAGGGGTTACAGGCAGTTGTTGGTATGCCTGAGCCAGATCTAATTTTGCAAAGATTTTGCCACCCCCCAGAGAAGCCAAGACATGGCTGATAACCGGCACTGGGTAGGAGTGCTGCTGTAGTGCCTTGTTTATAGTGCACTTGTAATCGGCACAAATCCGAACAGACCCATCCGGTTTGACCGGCGTTACGATTGGGGTCTCCCATCGGCTGTGTGGTACCGGTTCTAGGACCCCTTGTGCGATGAGCTTGTCCAGCTCTTTCTCCACCCTTGGACGTAAGGGAATAGGTACCTTCCTATATTTTAGCCTTATGGGCGCTACCATGGGGTCCAGTTCAAACGAGATGGGGGGCCCGTTATACCTCCCAACCCATCACCAAATACTGTAGGGAACTGCTCATAAAGCATACTCCATTTATTTTCGGACAGCTTGTTTACCCCGTACAACCCAATACCCAGAGGGCTAAACCAGTCCAACCCCAACAGGTTAACTCGATCCCCTTCAGTAACTAAGAATGATAATTTTTCACATTTCCCCTCATACTCAACAGTCACAGTGTCTCTGCCGGCCAACGGAATCCGCTTCCCCTGGAAATCGGTCACTGGCGTATCCGCATGCTGCAGGCGCTGCCTGCTTCGGGTCGGGAACAGCTGCTGCCAGGTTGCTGCTGAGACGATGGTGACTGATGACCCGGAGTCCACTTTGAAAAGGCAGGGTTGGCCATCCAACAGAACGGTGACGGAGATCTTCCCAGGACAGCTGGTGCGGTTGATGACCGATAAGCTGGTCAGTGTAGCTGTCATCTGCCGATTGGCCTCATGTGCCGGGGATCGCTGTCTGTCATGGGAGGTTGGCGTTGAAATCTTCTTTGCCGCTCTACAGACTCTTGTGATGTGTCCACGCCATCCGCACACTCGACACTCCAGATCTCGCACCCAGCAGGAGTCGTGTTGGTGCTTCCCGCCACATCTGGAGCAGGGCTTGCTTGGTGCTGCTTTCTGTTGGGTCCGCTTGTCTCGAACCACGTTGATATCCTCATGCGCATCAACGCCCTCTTCATCTTGGCTCTGGAAGTGTACGTGCGGCTCGACTGACGCTAGGCGCTGACGTACTTCTTTGGTGGACCTGTCTGCTGCCTCTGCTGCAACAGCCTCCTCATAGGCCACGGCCCATGTCAGAGTGGTCTTTGCGAATAGGCGTTGCTGAACCCTTTCGTCCCAAGGGCCGCCCCCCAGCGGGTCTTGGAGGGCGGCCACATCCGCGAAGTTGCACGGCCTCACTGCTTTCCGAAGGGCCGCCACAAAATCTGCGATGGTTTCATTGGCCGCTTGGTTCCTCTTGTAAAAAGCGTGCCTGCAGGCGATTTCTGAAGGCTGCAGTGAGAAGTGAGCCTTCAGCTTCTTCGTTAGGTCAGCGAAGGAGATGGTCTTAATATCGGTCGGTGCCACCAACGACCTTGCGATGTCGAAGGT
>NW_015198600.1:0-4137 GCF_001447785.1 Gekko japonicus | reverse complement strand
TCGGCCGGGAGGTCGCTGGCGAGCGGCTCCGGGCCAGCCCGTCCACTTTGGTTACTACCCCATCCATTAGTTGGGCTTGGCCCTAGCAAGGAGGGTTGTACAGAGGGCGGATGGGCACCCAGGTGCCACAGGGGGGCGCCGTCGGGCTGCACGTGGCCTGACCCTTTGTCTGGTGTGGCACAGGGTTCATAGGAAGGGCTGGTATAGCCAAATCTCATCGGACCTCAGAAGCTAAGCATGGTCAGTACTTGAACTGGAGACCACCTAGGAAGGCTTTGCGGGGGAAGGCAATGGAAAACCACCTCTGCTTCTCATTTACCTTGAAAGCCCCTTGCTGGGGTCACCTGTGAGTTGGCTTCAATTTGACAGCACTTAACATTTGTATGTGCATTTATACAAAAGAGCCGATAGACAAAATATATCATTTATACGTGTGGATGGATGGATAATCTATGTAAAATGGTTTTGATCTTATGCTCTCTTCTGCTAAGTGAGAAGTCTTAGTCTGGACTTCAAGGGACACTCAGGGCTGATTTATTTGGATTGACTGATTTGATCTCCTTGACAGTCCAGGGCAAGCTCAAGAGTCTTTAAGGACCACAGACATTACATATAAAACGTACTATTAATTTTACGGAGTAGAACCGAAGGATCCCTTGCGGTTATGAACAGTTCTGCTGATCCTCATTTTCGACAGAAGGGGTGAGGTATTCATAAGGTTACCCCCTAGGCGCTCTTCATTCTGAAGAAGTTTGCTTGAGCTAGGCTCCAACAGCTATTAGACAAGTTTGTGTGACTTGTTTAGTTTCTTTTCTACAGTGCCTAGATAGACGTTCCTCAGACTGTCTTATAAGAAGGAAGCACACATGAAAGCACGATGTAATCTCTCTTCATTTGTTTTTCGTAGTACTGTTCGTTAAGTGCAGAGCCCTTCTCGATAAAGTTCAACCAAAGAATAGTTCTGGAATTTATAAAAGACACACAACTTTAGCACTTAGTGGCAGGTTCAAGGGTTTATTATAGACCAAATGTGATGGAGTCTTTCTGCACGGGAAGCTCCTTGTTCTCAGGATCGAACGTCATTCTGTTACTTTGGGAACATGGGATATAACTATGGGCATTTTGCTGGACATGAGATTGTCACAACCGATATTGGAGGTGTAGTGTAGCCAAAACAATTGCTGCAGGCAGGATGCCCACCCACATGCGAGAGCAAACCTGAAGCCTTTTCTTTAATTTTCTTCGGTCAGTGGCATCTCCTAGAGGAGGGGAGGCGTCTTGTTTTTGCATTGGAGAGTTCAGTTTGTGGCCCTGGACTTGCTTGTCCTCAGGGCACAGAGATTGGATCAATCTGATACCATATAGATGTTTTAGAAATGATTTGGGAATGGTGGAACGCTTTGTCTGGGAGCATGTGATTCACCATGTTAAAATACAACATTCCGTAATCAATTTTAACCTTTCATTTTCAATCTTTCTGGCGAGGACTCCTCATCAGCAACATGTGGCCCTGGCAGTGTGAATACAAATTGGGGTTGGTATTGGTCCTGCGTTAGAGATAATATCTATTGCATTACGTCATTGGTACCTAATGTTTTCTGTTTTGGCAGGGATACCGTAAGGCGTCCAACCTGTGGCTGTGGACTGGGAATCCAGCAGCTGGTGCATCGTTACATGTCATGGGTTTGGTCCTCGGGGGCATTCTTCACAGGTTTTAATTGGGCAGTGTCTTAAATGGAAGTCTTGTGAATTGTTTGGGCCGAGTGGAGTCGCCCATGCACTTAGGAGGAATGAAACTACTTATTGACCTGGCAGCCCCGCCTTACTTCCATATAGGGCCACCGGGGCCATCTTCACATTATGGCGAGTGTGCAGGCAGCCTGCATGCAGGTGGCTTACTTCAGATGGTAAGAAGGAGCCAATGCACAAGTCTAGGTGCGTGTCCTGGTCTTACGGAGAGGAGCCATACGGCAGATGGTAAAAAGGAGCCAACGCACGTTTCTACGTGCGTACCTTGGTCTGTCGGATAGGAGCCCAGTTTCCATAGACAATGAGAGGTATGGTGCACTATTCAGGGCAAAGGTTCTTGTTTTGATTTGTTTTGTTTTTTATTAAATAAAGGAATAAACTACCGGGCAAACAAACAAAAATTGAAGTATACAGGATTAAAGTGACTCCGCATTGTAACTTGGCAAGGTCACACTTTACAGCCAAACTCACCCATTGCGGATGTTGGTCCTTGTGGCTATTAAGGAAGCGTTTCATATACGTAGAGGCATTTCAAAATGTCTTATGGGGGCGGTTCCTTAGCATATAAAACTATAATTTTAAAAGTATAAATGCCTTAGTCTTCTACAATCAAATCTTGAAAACACATACAATATTAAAGTATGAGAGAGCTGGAAGCTGCTCCATCCTATGTGAATTTAGCACGTTTCATTCATTCCAAAAAGGGGGAGAGTTTCCTAGGAGTTTTCCTGTGTCCCTTGACTGTTAAAGCCATGGGCGCCTCCCTGTCAGATCGTTTAATTAGAAGCGTTTCAAAATGCCTTGCGGGGACGTTCCATCGACTTTTAGATCAGTGGAGGCCGCCCGGCTCGGGTCCGCTGGCGATGGTGGGAATAGTTTGTTACGAACACCAAGACGTTGAGAGAATGGGGCCGGATCTTTTCTAGTGCTGTTGGACAGCCTGGGGGATCTCTTGACATAACCTTTAGCCAGGACGATTCAAGGCCCCAATTTCCGATCTCCCGGGGTTATCGGGTTGCCTGAAGATCCAAAGTAAGTGATTCTGGTCTGTGTAGTAGAGGCGGAATGCTTGGAAATGCACAGAGGTAGTTGTACGGGGCATGGAGGTGAATAACATCTCTGAATAACTAACATCCCTTTAAAGGGAGGGGGTGGAGCTGCGGCGGCTCGGGTGGATAAGACGCTGAACTGCAGGCTCTGGAAGGTAGGTAGTTCAGCAGTTCGGAACACGGGTGTGCCGCAGGATGGAGTGAGCTCCCGTCACTGGTGCCAGCTCCTGCCGACCTGGCAGTTCGAGAGCGGGAGACTGCAAGTAGATGAATGGGTGCCAGTTTGGTGGGAAGGTGGCAGCGCCCTGGGCGCCTTGGTGTTTGGTCATGCAGGCCACATGACCAGGGAGACGTCTTCGGATGGCGCTGGCTCTTCGGTTTGGAGGCGGAGATGAGCGCCGCGGGCTTGGAGGGTTAATTCCCACTTGGGGGGTCGCTGCACTTCAAGTTTTAAGATGGTTACGGCGTTAGGCATGCGGACGGAACGCCACTGACGAGGCCCATGTTCATGATGATGGCACTTGGGCGTTGGGCGAGGTGGGCCTTTCCTGCTGCAGCTGCCTCGGGATATGGCTGCCTTGCCATACGGTAGGGTCACGGGGATCTTTTGGATCAGTCCACTCAGTCTGGTTACTGCGCCCGCTTTGGGTTGGGGGCATTTTTGGGGATCTTTTGAAGAGAGGTATTGCGAGAGTTTAAAGTTATTCATGAGGTTGTCATTTCAGGTGCGGCTGGCCACGGGGCGAGATGACGGTCAAGGTCTGTGGCCACAGCACAGTCTTTTGGGGCACCCGCTGGGCCAGTAGGACACGCTGGCCACGAAATCCCTGGCGCTGTGAGTGAGATGGCCACAGTGGGGATTATCCGGCCAGCAAGGCAGAAGAAGAGCAATGTCTGCGGCCACAGCACAGTCTGTGGGGCCACCACCGGGCCAGTAGCACACACTGCCACTGCCCAGGAAGCCCTTAGTGCTACAAGGGAGATGGCCCACGATGGGATGGTCCGGCCAGCAAGGCCATGGCGTGACATGCTGAGGCTGTCCGTGTGATGATAAGGATGAGATGGTTTAGAGTGCAGATAGTCTGGTTGGCTATTCTGACTTGCCATGAATTACAAAGACCTTGTTTGAGTGAGACTGACCTTGCGTGATAAGAGCGAGGTGGCCTGGGTGGCAGATGGTCTGGTTGGCTGTGCTGCTTCGCCATGAAAGGCTGCACATTGCACGGGGGAGTCTGACCTTGCGATGATAGAGCAAGGTGGCTTGGAGTGCTATAATCTAGCCAGCTACTGTGCAATGACAGGAGGGGTGCTGCAAGCAGCGGCTGTCATTGCGATGGCA
>NW_015198599.1:0-5649 GCF_001447785.1 Gekko japonicus | reverse complement strand
AAGGTTTTATACTGTGCACTCACTGTTCACTCTGCTCTTTACATTTGAGGGTACCAGTGCAGAGTGCTATTCAGCCACAGTTTCCCACACAAACTGCTATCTGGCTGATTCCACTAAGCCCAGAGGCTTATGTCCTCTTCAGAGCTCTCCAGTTAGCCGACTACTAACTTTCTTCCAACTGTCTCTGCCCAACTGTCAGCTCTCAACTGTCAGCTGTTCACAGTTATCCATCACTCACTGAGAGTTCTGAGCCAACTGGCCCCCACCACTCTCAATCACATGACTCAGCAGCTCCTTTGTTTACCTGCTGCTGTTCTCAAATCTTTAATTCTATCACACTGTCCACAAAATTCCCAGTGGTACTAGGCAACCCTTGGCTCCAAGCCCATGACCTGTACATTCAATGGAGTGCTGGGACCTTAACTTTCTTAGACCCTTGGTGTAAAGAGCACCTTTGGAATCCAGAGTGGGGGAGGAGCACCACCCTATGGCCGAACATATCTGTCTGGCACGGGAGGAGCTGAATCTCATCCTGGCTGAATACCAAGACTGGCCTGGGTCTTTGAGGAAGGGGAGGTGGATTAGTTACCTCCCCACCGTAAAATTGACCATGCAACTGAAATACTACCGGGGCACAAAATGCCCAAAGGGAAGCTTTATTTGATGAGTCCGGTCAAGAAAGAGGAATTGAGGAGGTTTATAGACAAGAACTTGGCCTGGGGTTTCATAAGACTGGCCACATCCCCCTTTGCTGCCCTGGTGTTATTCCAGAAGAAGAAGGATAGGGGGCTGAGACTGTGCACAGACTATTGGGGGTTGAGCATGGTGTCCACGTCAAATGCTTAACCCCTCCCCCTCATCAAAGACTTATTAGCTGAGGCCTCACAGGGCTGGATCTTTACCAAACTGGACCTCCAGGATGCCTATTTCTGAGTGCACATTAGTGAGGGGGATGAACATAAAATGGCCTTTAACACCCCATTGGGTCAGTTTGAATATCTGGTGATGCTATTTGGTTTGGCTGGAGCACTGGGGGTGTTTTTGAACTTGATCAATGAAGTGTTGCACAAGAACAAAGGGGTCCTTGTTTATCTAGATGATACCTTGATTTATTTGAAAGATAAGGAGTCACATGTCCAGCTGGTGCGATATGTACTGAAAGCCCTCTATGAGAACCACCTGTTTGCGAAAATGTCTAAGTGCGAGTTCCACAAAGAGGAGCTGGACTTCCTGGGATAACGCATATCTGGGAAGGGACTGAGCATGAATTCCAATAAAATCCAGGATGTAGTAGGGTGGGAAACCCCACCCCCCAAACTCAGCACCAACTACAGTCATTCTTGGGGTTCACCAATTTCTACCAGCTTTTCATCCCCAATTTTGCCCAGGTCACCCTCCCCTTCACAGACGTCCTAAAAATGAATGGGAAGGGGCCGGAGTGCTGGAAGGTGAGTAGCCACCTGGTGTGGTCCCCCAAGTGCCAGAAAGCTTTTGAACATTTAAAGACAGCGCCCATTTTGTGCCACCTTGATGAGACTAAGCAATTTGTGGTGCAAGTGGATGCTTCAGATGTGGCCATGGGGGGGGGCAATCCTACAGAGACAGGAGGATGGGAACTCACACCCCCTGGCTTATATCCAATAAACTCTCAAGTACTGAGTGAAACTGGGCAGTGTGGGATAAGGAGGCTGCAGCCATCAAGCTAGCCCTAACCACTTGGAGACACTGGTTAGAAGGGGTGCGGGTTCCATTCGAGGTTTGGACTGATCATAAGAACTAGGAAGCCCTCAAAGCGCCATGACGCCTAAACGTGAAACAGAGGCAGAGTTTTTCACTAATTTTTATTTCACTCTCAAGCATCTCCCAGTGAAGTCAAATTTCCTGAATGATGCACTGTCCTGCCTCCCTCAGTATGCCAGCCAGTGTGAGGAAGTAGTGGATACCATGTTCATGCCCACCTAGTTGGAAGGGGCCATGGTAACATGGAGTCAGGCGAAAGGGACGTCACCGCCAGGGGCAGACACTTGGACTGAAAAATTGAAGTCCGCCCACTCTGACAATGACAAAGTAGATATTGAAAGGGTGGGGACTCTTACTCAGAAGGATAATGGGTGTTGGTACCGGCATGGCAAACTGTTTGTCCCAGAGTCCCTGGGGGGGATAATGTCTATGGGGCACAATAATACATTATCTGGGCATTTTGGATATTTAAAGACATTAAACTTAATCCAAAAGATAATTCTGGTGGCTTTGAATGAGAGGGGAAATCTCAAAGTACCTGTCTTCCTGCGAAATGTGCCTACTGAGTAAGAGGAGGGCAGGGAAGCCCCTGGCACTGTTACAACCCTTGGAGACCCCGGATAGACCATGGTCAGTCATATCCATGGATTTTATCACAGACTTACCCCCAAGCCATGGAAAAACCACTGTCTGGGTGGTAGTGAATTTGTTCTCAAAACAGGCACAATTCATTCTATGCAAACAGGTGCCAAAAGCCAGGAAACTAGCCCAGTTGTTTATGCAACACTTAATCAGACTTCACACTTTGCCCCGCAAGATAATCTCAGATCGGGGTTCCCCATTCGTGGCGGGGTTTTGGAGGGAACTGTTAAAACTGCTAGGGGTGGAGCAGGGACTGAGTAGCACCAACCACCCCGAGATCGACAGAATAATGGAAAGAACTAACCAAGTGTTGGAACAGTTTTTGAGATGCTTTATAAATCACCAGCAAGATGACTGGGTAGATTTGCTCCCCATTGAAGAGTACAGTTACAACAATTCAGTGCACAGCTCTATTGGAGTCTCCCCTTTCAAAGCAGTGCATGGATATGAAGGGGGGCGCCCTGTCCACACTGGACCCAGAGAACCCAGGCCCAGGGGATGCCTGGACTTGGTGGGCAAAGGTGACCCAGTGGTGGCCCCATCTCCAAAAAAAATCCTGGACAGGGCAAAAGAGAGTCCTGGACAAGGGGAAGGGTCCCGAATGGGAATTAAAACCAAGAGACTAGGTATATATTTCCACAAAGAACCTCCGGGGACTGAAACCTGGGAAGAAACTTGGATGAAAATATATGGGACCTTTCAAAGTAATACACCTTATTAACAAAGTGACAGTTTTATTAATTAATTTATTTATTTGGTTTATATCCCCCCCCCCCCCCCCGCCGAAGCAGGTTCAGGGCGGCTTACAAAGGATAAACATAAGAACAATTATAAGATAAATAAAACCATCTAAAAACAATCGAAAACATAAAGTGCTTTTTGTTGTTGTTCAGTCGCACAGTCGAGTCCGACTCTTCGTGACCCCATGGACCAGATCACGCCAGGCCTTCCTGTCTTCCGCCGTCCTCTGAAGTTTGCTCAATTTTATGTTCATTGCATCTTTGACACTGTCTAACCATCTCATCCTTTGCCATCCTTGTCTTCTTTGACCTTCAATCTTTCCCAGCATCAGGGTCTTCTCCAGTGAGTGCTCCCTTCTCATTTGGCGGCCAAAGTATTTGAGCTTCATTTTCATTATCTGGCCTTCCAGGGAACAGTCAGGGTTGATTTCTTTTAGGATTGACTGATTTGATCTCCTTGCCATACATGACTACTGGGAATACCATTGCTTTGACCATGCGGACTTTTGTTGGCAGGGTGATGTCTCTACTTTTTATCATGCTGTTTAGGTTCGCCATCGCTTTCCTCCCAAGGAGCAGGCGTCTTTTAATTTCATGGCTGCTGTCACAGTCTGCGGTGATCTGAGATCCCAGGAACGTGAAGTCTGTCACTACTTCCACGACTTCCCCTTCTATTTGCCAAGGAGGGATGGGGCCGGATGCCATGAACTTAGTTTTTTTGATGTTGAGCTTCAAGCCCACTTTTGCGCTCTCCTCTTTTACCCTGAGCAAGAGGCTCTTAAGGTCCTCTTCACCTTCTGCCATTAGAGTGGTATAAACTGCTAGCTGGTTGTAAAGTAATACATCATGGATGGCAGCAATAGTTACTTTGTTCATCAGTTCTTGATATTTATCATGTATGTGCAGCTGGCACAGGCTGTAATGGTGGAATCAAGCACAGGCCTTTGTCTTTCTTTAGTGATGATGTTGGTGGTGGTGGTAGTGGTACTGGTGGTGGTGACTCCTTAGCCAAAGGCCTGGTGGAAGAGATTTGTCTTGCAGGCCCTGCAGAACTGTAAAAGGTTCCACAGGGCCCTGATGTCTCCTGGGAGCTCATTCCACGAGTGCAGAGTGACCACCGAGAAGGCCCTGGCCCTGGCTGTTGCCAGTATGATGTCTTTGGAGCTCAGGAGAGTCAATTGGTTTTGTCACCATGAATGCAGTGCTCGTTGAGGTACTGTAACGTATCCAGTCCAGACCACGTGGCCGGCTCAGGCTCCACGCGGTCAGAGACAAACATCGAGCTTCGCTCCAAGAGACAATGGACTATGCGGATCCTAGCCCACTCCAATCAGGGGGCTACGTTCCCGGCCGAGAGCCTATGGGACTCTCGGCAACTGTAAATAACCTACTGGGAAGTAGGGGTGTGTTTTGGGTGGCGGTTTCTCGGGGGATATAAGCTGGCCTGCGAGCCGGCCAAAATCGTCTTGTTCCTGTTCTAATAAAGTACGCTTTGCTGAAATCACTCTCCATCTGCGCACTTTTCACTGGTGACAAAGGTGGGATTCATTTCTCTCGGAACAGAGACCACGTTCCAAACATCGCCGTGAGCCACCACACCGAAATTGCCACTGCCGCCGGCATTGAGCACCGTTCCTGAGCTACTCACACCACGTGGCCACAGCTCGATGGCGTCCTCCCAGGAAAACATCACCACTTTCGACATGGGCCTTCTTCTTACCCGGGTCTACGATGTCATGGCAGACCTGGCTCGAGATCCTGGAAAGCTACTTCGACTGCCACGACATCATAGACCCGGGTAAGAAGAAGGCTCATCTCCTCCACTCCAGTGGCATAGACACCTTCTTGCTGCTAAAGGACCTCATCACGCCAAAGCAGACCAAGGATGAGTCCTATGGGGAGCTGGTGAAATCGCTGACCAACCACCTTTCACCAAAGCCCACCAAGTTTGCTGAGCGCATGGACTTTTTTGTGCGAGTCCAGGGGCTGGAAGAGCCAGCTAGGCTCCGGCGGGCAGCCATTCGGTGTTCCTTCCCCCACCTGGAGGACACCTTGCTGAACCAGTTCCTGTTGGGCCTACGGGAACCAAAACTCCGATGGAGACTGGTTAGCCAGGACGACCTGACCCTGGAAAAGGCGCTCAGGGTGTCCGTGGCATACGAGAAGGCGCATCAAGACCGCCACAGGCGGGCGGTCCATCTCACACAAGCAACACTCGAGTCAGACGACTCCAAGAATGGGGACAAGGTGCACCAGGTCCGTCGTCGATCATCTCAGCCGGTCACCAAAGCAGGCAGAGCTCCTTCAGCAGCCCCTGCCTTGTGCAGCAGCTGCGGAAAGGACCACGAGAGCCAGTCGTGCCACTTCCGAAACGTGGTCTGCCAGACCTGCAACAAATTGGGGCACATTTCCCGGGTTTGCTGCTCCAAGGGGCAACGCCAGAAGCCATCTGCCCACCAGACCATGCCGGAGCTACCCAGCAACCTCCACACTCTCTTGGCCCACTTCCCACAGCACCAGGTCTGTA
>NW_015198598.1:0-5502 GCF_001447785.1 Gekko japonicus | reverse complement strand
GCAGAGCATCGCCACCTTTGGTCTCAGACAGTGTGAGCCACACACCTACCGCCCCCACCACTTGGAGCCTGCAGAGTGAGAGAAAGCGGGACCCACCCCAGGCAATGTTCCCTCTAAAGCAGTGGAGTCTTCTGAGCAAAAATTCTACTGGCATTAAAGTTGTGAGGCAGTAATTTGGCTGCGGCATCGATTAGTTTGCTCTGGAGCCCTCCTTCCTGAGCTAAGACAAACATCGCTTCACCTCGAGCCCTGCAATAAGGCACTCCGAGGCTAAATTAGCAGGTTGCTGGAGTTGAGCGGCAGAGAGAGAGAGACCCTCGCTGGAGGGAAGTGTGTCTGTATTGCGGGGCTTTCCCTTTTGAAATCAAGTCGTGGCAGGGCTTAACTTGCTCTTTGCTTGGCTGCTGCCAAGCCTGCTTCCCACATGCGGCGCTTCTCCCCTGGAGGCCTGGCTTCACACTGCGGTGGTGGCGAGGGACATTTTCGGAGGGATCCCTCACTCACTGTTTTAATGCCAGGAGCTCACAAGACTGCACAGGGAGCATTGGTCAGGAGCCTGTCTCAGGATTTAGGTGGGGAGACTCTCTTGCCAGGTGCCCTCCCCCTCTACATCACCAAAAGGGCGTTGTACTGGAAACTAAGGACAAATGGAAGTGCATTAGATTTGAGCCAATGAGTCAATGCAAAGACAGGCGTGAGAGGCTGCGGCGACTAGCAGTGACAAATATGGAACTGGACATTGACCATCTCATTAGCCAAAAGTAGGCCCATAGTTCCCATTGAAATACTGGTAAGTTTGTTGGTTTAACTTTACTTGTTTTACATTTTAAATATTGTATTTCGTCCCATTTTGTTTTTTTCTACTTTAAAACAAGATATGTGCAGTGTGCATGGGAATGTGTTCATAGGTTTTTTTTTAAACTACAGTTCGGCAATCCAATGGTTTGAGGGACAGTGAACTGGCCCCCTGTTTAAAAAGTTTAAGGAACCCATCTCTAGCCCTAACCCTAACCCTATCATAACCCTAGCCCTAGCCTTAACCAGAACCCTAACCATAGCCCACATCCTAACCCTAGCCCTAAAGCTAACCCTAAACCAAGCCCTAGCCATAACCCTAACCCTAGCCCTAACCCTCACTCTAACTATATCCCTAACCCTAGTCCTAGCTCTAGCCCTAGCCCCAACCCTAACCCTAACCCAAGCCCTAGCCCCAACCCTAACCCTAACGCTAGCCTTAGCCCTAGCCCTAACCCTATCCTAACCGTAGCCCTATCCCTATCCCTAAACCTAACACAAACCGTAACCCTAATGCTAGCCCTACCCCTAAACTTAACCCTATCCTAACCCTAACCCTAGCCCCAACCCCAGCCCTAACCCAAACCCTATCACTAGCCCTAACCCTAGCCCTCACCCTAACCCTCGCCCTAAACCTAACCCTAACCGTAGCCCTAACCCTAACACTAGCCCTAACCTCACCCTAACCCTAACCCTCACCCTAGCCTTAACCCTAACCCTCACCCTAACCCTAGCTCTAGCTCTAACCCTAGCCCCAACCCTAACCCTAACCCTAATGCTAGCCTTAGCCCTAACCCTAGCCCTAGCCCTAACCCTAACCCTATAATAACCCTAACACTATCCCTAGCGTTAACCCTAGCTTTAAACCTAACCCTAGCCCTAGCCTTAAACCTAACCCCAACCCCAACCCTAACCATTTACTAACCCTACCCCTACCTCTACCCCAATTTTCTGTTCCCCATTAAACTTTCTCACGACATTGCTACGTTTGCTTCCCTCCCCCCACAAGGTTAGTGGAAAGGTTTTTAAAGTAGTTTTGCGATCTCGTATGTTTTGAGAAAGACTGATGCCTCGATTAATTCAATGGGCATTATTCCCAGAAAACTTGTTTCTCGCCTAACCCCAACCCTAACCCTAATGCTAGCCCTAACTGTAACCATGTCCTAACCCCAACCCTAACCCTAATCCTAACCCTAACCGTAACCATGTCCTAACCCTAGCCCTAGCCCTAGCCCTAACCCTAACCCTACACTAACCCTAATGCTAGCCTTAGCCTTAGCCTAGGGTTAGGGTTAGGGCTGGGGTTGGGGTTGGGATTAGGGTTGGGGTTAGGGTTAGGGTTAGGATAGGGTTAGGGTTAGGGCTACGCTAGCGTTAGAGTTAGGGTTGGGGCTAGGGTTAAGGTTAGGGCTAGAGCTAGGGTTAAGGTTAGGGTGAGGGTTAGGGTTTGGGCTAGGGTGAGGGCTAGGATTAGAGTTAGGGTTAGGGTTGGGGCTAGGGTTAGGGTTAGGGCTAAGGCTAGCATTAGGGTTAGGGTTAAGGCTAAGGATAGGGCTAGGGCTAGGGCTAGAGCTAGGGCTAAGGCTAGCGTTAGGGTTGGGGATAGGGTTAGTGATAGGATACGATTAGGGATGGGGTTGAGGTTAGGGTTAGGGTTAAGGCTAGGGCTAGGGTTAGGGTTAGGGCTAGGGCTAGGGCTAGGGTAAGGGTTAGAATAGTATTAGGGTTATGGTTAGGGCTAGGGTCAGGGTTAGGATAGGGGTAGGAGTAGGGTTAGGGCGAGCATTAGGGTTAGGGTTAGGGCTAGTGCTAAGGTAGGGTTATGGTGAAGGATTAGGGCTAGAGCAGGGTTCCTCAAACTTTTTAAACAGGGGGCCAGTTCACCGTCCCTCAGACTGTTGGAGGGCCGGACTATAGTTTTTTAAAAAAACTATGAACAAATTCCTAGGCACACTGCACATATCTTATTTTGAAGTAAAAAAACAAAATGGGAAGAAATACAATATTTAAAATGAAAAACAAGTAAAGTTAAACCAACAAACTTACCAGTATTTCAATGGGAACTATGGGCCTGCTTTTGGCTAATGAGATGGTCAGTGTCCAGTTCCATATTTGTCACTGCTAGTTACTGCAGCCGCTCACGCCTCTCTTTGCATTAACTCATTGGCTCAAGTCAAATGCACTTCCATGTTGCCTCAGTTTCCAGTACAACACCCTTTTGGTGATGTAGATGGCTTTAACTTGAAGGGGAGGGCACCTGGCAAGAGAGTCTCCCCACCTAAATCCTGAGAAAGGCTCCTGACCAATGCTCCCTGTGGAGTCTTGTGAGCTCCTGGCATTAAAACTGTGAGCGAGGGATCCCTCCGAAAATGTCCCTCGCTACCACCGCAGTGTGAAGCCAGGCCTCCAGGGCCCGGCATGTGGTCAGGTGGGGAGAAGCGCCGCATGTGGGAAGCAGGCTTGGCGGCAGCCAAGCAAAGAGCAAGTGAAGCCACACCACGGCTTGATTTCAAAAGGGAAAGCCCTGTAATATAGTGAGGGTCTCTCTCTCTGCCGCTCCACTCCAGCAACCTGCTAATTTAGCCTCGGAGTGCCTTATTGCTCTATCCCTAGCCCTAGCCCTAGCCCTATCCTTAGCCTTAACCCTAACCCTAATGCTAGCCATACCCCTAACCCTAACCCTCACCCTAACCCTAGCCCTACCCCTAACCCTAGCCCTAGCCCTAACCCTAACCCTAGCCCCAACCCTAACCCTAACTCTAATCCTAGCCCTCACCCTAACCCAAACCCTAACCCTCACCCTAACCTTAAACCTAGCTCTAGCCCTAACCCTAGCCCTAGCCCCAACCCTAACCCTAACACTAGCGTAGCCCTAACCCTAACCCTATCCTAACCCTATCCTAACCCTAACCCCAACCCCAACCCGAATCCCAACCCCAACCCCAACCGCAGCCCTAACCCAAACCCTAACCCTAACCCTAGCCCTAGCCCTAACCCTAGCCCCAACCCTAAGCCTAAGCCTAACGTTAGCCTTAGCCCTAGCCCTAGCCCTAACCCTAACCCTAGGCTAAGGCTAGCATTAGGGTTAGTGTAGGGTTAGGGTTAGGGCTAGGGCTAGGGTTAGGACATGGTTACGGTTAGGGTTAGGATAGGGTTAGGGCTAGCATTAGGGTTAGGGTTGGGGTTAGGCGAGAAACAAGTTTTCTGGGAATAATGCCCATTGAATTAATCGAGGCATCAATCTTTCTCAAAACATACGAAATAGCAAAACTACTTTAAAAACCTTTCCACTAACCTTGTGGGGGGAGGGAAGCAAACGTAGCAATGTCGTGAGAAAGTTTAATGGGGAACAGAAAATTGGGTTAGGGTTAGGGGTAGGGTTAGTAAATGGTTAGGGTTGGGGTTCGGGTTAGGGTTAAGGGTAGGGCTAGGGTTTGGGTTAGGACTAGGGCTAGCGCTAGGGATAGTGTTAGGGTTACAATAGGATTAGGGTTAGGGTTAGGGCTAGGGCTAGGGTTAGGGCTAAGGCTAGCATTAGGGTTAGGTTTAGGGTTAGGGTTAGGGTTGGGGCTAGGGGTAGGGCTAGAGCTAGAGCTAGAGCTAGGGTTAGGGTGAGGGTTAGGGTTAAGGCTAGGGTGAGGGTTAGGGTTAGGGCAAGGGTTAGGGCTAGTGTTAGGGTTAGGGCTACGGTTAGGGTTAGGGTTAGGGCGAGGGTTAGGGTGAGGGCTAGGGTTAGGGCTAGTGATAGGGTTTGTGTTAGGTTAGGGTTGGGGCTAGTGTTAGGGTTAGGATAGGGTTAAAGTTAGGGGTAGGGCTAGCATTAGTGTTATGGTTTGTGTTAGGTTTAGGGATAGGGATAGGGCTATGGTTAGGATAGGGTTAGGGCTAGGGCTAAGGCTAGCGTTAGGGTTAGGGTTGGGGCTAGGGCTTGGGTTAGGGTTAGGGTTAGGGTTGGGGCTAGGGCTAGGGCTAGAGCTAGAGCTAGAGCTAGGGCTAGGGTTAGGGATAGAATAAGCCAGGCCTCCAGGGGAGAAGCGCCGCATGTGGGAAGCAGGCTTGGCAGCAGCCAAGCAAAGAGCAATTTAAGCCCCGCCACGACTTGATTTCAAAAGGGAAATCCCTCCAGCGAGGGTCTCTCTCTCTCTGCCGCTCCACTCCAGCAACCTGCTAATTTAGCCTCGGAGTGCCTTATTGCAGGGCTCGAGGTGAAGCGATGTTTGTCTTAGCTCAGGAAGGAGGGCTCCAGAACAAACTAATTGATGCTGGAGCCAAATTACTGGCTCAGAACTTGAATGCCAGTAGAATTTTTGCTCAGAAGACTCCACTGCTTTAGTGAGAACATTGCCCGGGGGGGTCCCGCTTTCTCTCACTCTGCAGGCCCCAAGCAGTGGGGGCGGTAGGTGGGTGGCTCACACCGTCCGAGACCAAAGGCGGCAATGCTCTGCTGTGCTCGTGCACGCGCACGGCGACACAAGGCTCCGAGTGCAGCCAGCGGCAAATCCAAGTCCTCTGCCTCCCCGTGGGCCTGCTGCCCTCCTCTTGGAACCAAGCCCCTCTGGCCAGTGCCCTGCACCACCAGATCCCTCGCAGTTGCGCCCCCGCCGGGTCTCCCCCCCGCTTTGGAAGAGCAACTAATTCATCTGTGGAGAATATCTGCTTAGCAACTGAAAAAATAACTCTGTTTTGCTGCCATTGTGTATTTATTTT
>NW_015198597.1:0-5749 GCF_001447785.1 Gekko japonicus | reverse complement strand
GGAGACTTGGTCAGATGCTGATTTAGTTTCAGAAGGTTTGAATTCTTTTAGCATTAATGCAATACCAGGGCGCGGGCTGGGGTGAGTCAATGGGGTTTTTTGGGGGGTATTTCAATATCGACATCTTTAAAAGCAAAATGTATAGCAAAATCTCCTTTGGGGCAGTATTGGCGATGGCTGTGAATTTATCTTGGGGAAGAAAAAAATCGACAATTATGAACAACTATTTACTCCCTCTAAGTAACAAATCTGAGATAGAAGAAATCTGGATTTCCCTTGAAAATTATGTAAGGGCCCTAATGCTGGAACATCCTGCGGCCATGTTACTCTTAGGTGGTGACTTGACTGCACGTTTGATGCTTTTCTGGCAACCAAATTTAAGCTGCAGATCAGCTCGTCAGGTGAGCCTTTGGGGTTTCAGAGTCGAGAGAGAGTGTTTAAAGACCAGCAAGCAAACTATGCAGGGGCTTGCCTTTTTAAGTTTGCCTTTAGGCTAGGACTCTCTGTTTTAAATGGCTCTTCTGTCAATGATTCCCCTGGTGAATTCACTTTCATGGTAGGTGTAACGAAATGGCTGCCAGGCCGAGGCAGCAGTTTATTTTAAGATGGATGCCAGGCGGGTAGTCCTCTGGAGGGGGGAGGTACTCTATAGGGAACAATGGAGCTGCCATACCTCCCTGCCTACATTTCCCAGCAGCTTTAGGAAACAGCTTTCCTTTCACAGTTCCGCAGGACCTGCAAGACGGAGCTCTTCCGCCAGGCATATAACTAGGGGTCTTAGCGCATGGCCCGTAATGTTGACATCAGCAGCTGCCTCAAGAATGAGCAACATAACATTCAAACACTTATGTGGAATAACATCGAAGCACTTTATTTGAAAACATCTCATTTATTTATTTTGTCTGCCGCCAGTACTTTGTAACATTTGTAATGCATTATTTTAATTGTTGTGTTTTAATTCTGTACTCTTTATGCTTTTATTTTGTATTGTTGTATCATTGTTGAAAGCCGCCCTGAGCCTGCTTTGCGGGGAGGGCGGGGTATAAATTTCATTATAAATAAATAAAAAAGGGCGGGAAAGTGTGGATACACCCCAGGGGTAGAGCCAGGCAGATAAAGGCTTTGGCTCCTGACGGGAGGTTTGTAGTCTTGGCTTTTGCCAGCCTTGGACAAGAGCGTCAAGGTGGTGTGTACAGGCGGGGCTCCGGTCACCTCAGACTTCGTGGGCAAACCAGGCCACTATAAACCGTGGCGGAGAGCCCAGGAGGGTGGCAGTAACGGTGACCAGTCCTGAGGAGGGCTGGATTTTTTCTCCAAAACAAAAAGGAGGGGGAAAGCAAATCCCATCTTGAGGCCCACAGCCTCCAGAGGTAGAGAGGGGTGTGTAGGGACAGGGGAAATGTGTTTTAAATCCTTTTAATTTTCTGTGCCCAGTTGTGCTAAAGTGCCTGTGTTAATTTCTGTGCATAACTTGTATAATATGCATATAGTTCAAATAAATCTTTTTGAGTTATAAGATCTGTTGTTCCTTGACCACATGGCTCCCCACCAGAGGAAAGGGAGGCCGGGGAACCCAAATCAGAGGGGTTGCCAAGTCGCCAGGGGGTCCCCAAAGATTGGGGTATATTCCTTCTACGAAGGTGGTGTGATATGGGGTCCCGCTGTCCCTCTAGGAAGGCGGTGTGAATCCAGTGAGTGGTGGCAGCGAATTATGAAGGGAAATAACCCCATCAGGCAAGGTGGGCAGGCAAAAAACGGGGATTGCGTGCCAGCGAATGGCTGCTCAGTCTCCCAGGGCTGAGGGCAGGTCCCCGTTTCATCACAGCAGGTGCCAAAGTGAGTACAATTGACTACATTTTGTCTTGTAGAGCTCTAGTTTCCCTGACGGAGAAATTTCAAGTACTTCCTTACTTGGAGGGTGACCATTTCCCGCTAATTTTACGGGTCTTTTTAGATCCTGAGGACCCTCATCTGACCTTCAGATACTCTATCATGGTTCAACCTACAGAAAGGTCTGGCTGCCGAGTGAGATGGTCCCCCACTCTAGGTCAATGTTTAAAAGAACTTCTGAATTCAGGTAGCCTACTAAACTCCTGTCGAGCACTATGGTATTCGACGACCGTTCAAAACCCTACAGAACTATATGAAAATCTCATACAAAATATATATCCCTTTCTCTTTCACTCCTCTCCAGCCAAGGGTGCTAAACCCTTCAATTTATCTAAACCATGGTTTAATCAAAGACGTACTGCGGACAAAACTGCTTTGAATAGGGTCTATCACCAACACCAAAGTGCTGATGAGGGAGCCAAGCAAGAAACTCTTTTCCAACTTTTTCCCCAAAAAAGGAGTACAAATTATTGATAAAACATAGAAAGAGTACTTCAGAGAACTGTGGTGAGAGCTTATCAATGCAGCCAAAAGTAAAAATACATCCCTTTTCTGGAAGTTAGTCATTTGTAGAGCGTTAGTGCTAAGTCACCAATAACTGCCTGTATTCCTGCAGATAGATGGGTCTCCTCTTTTAGAGAAATGTACAACAATGCTGTTCATTCTGCATCGGTGGTAACATTAGAAAATACCATGAAATTGTCCCCCGTAACAGTTGGTGAGATCAAATCACTTATTGGACGGCTGAAAAATGCTAAGGCTCCAGGATCAGATGGCATTCCACAGGAACTTTATGCAGGACATTTATTAAATACATCTTTAGATTGGATATTAAATACATCTTTAGATTGGATACAACGAGAAAACATTTTGGTTATTGAACAGACAGGCTTTCTACTTTGTGAGCTCCTGGCATTAAAGTTGTGAGCGAGCAATTTGGCTGCTGCATAAATTAGTTTGCTCTGGAGCCATCACTTCCTGAGCTAAGACAAAAAGGTGTGAGCTGGAGGCTAAAAAATTGTGAGCTAGCTCACACTAACTCAGCTTAGAAGGAACACTGCACTTGATCGCTGCCTGACATTACAGCACTTTACTGAGAAATACTCGGCCAGGGGAGCAACATCACTATATGCTGCATTTGTTGATCTCAAATCTGCCTTTGATTCTGTTTCTGGACCTCGGCTCAGGAATAAGCTTTTAAATTCTAATATCGACAAAAGACTTTGTTTCTCCTACAGGCTGTGCACTGTCATACTTTTCTAAGAGTCAGATGGAGTAGATTTGGCCATCTTATTGATCCTATTAGAACCTTCAGAGGTGTCAGGCAAGGATATCTGCAAGCCCCAGCTCTGTTTATTTTTATATTAATAATAATGTAGTAAGTTGGCTCAACACCTCTGATCTTCTTCCCCCTAAACTTGCTAACTGGCATATATCTGTTTTACTGTATGCCGACGATGCTGTGATATTATCTCGAACCCCAGTTGGTCTTAGACGAGCCCTAAGGAAGTTCAGGATCTGTTGTGAAAATGAGCTTCTCAATTGACTATCAAAAAATTAAAATTTTAGCCTTTGGGAGTAGATCTAAACCCAGGAATTGGGCAATAAACGGCCGTCAGATAGAACAAATGGATAGTTTTAAATATCTGGCGTAGTTTTACAGGCCTCCGGTTCTAGGGTTAAGCACAGCAGATATGTTGCCGATCTAGGGGAAAGATCTGCAAATGCCGTACTGAAATTTTTTCGAAGTCATGGTGGACACTTTGTTCCTGCAGCCCTGAAGTTATATAAGGCCAAAACATTGGCGCAACTGCTCTATGGAACATTCTTAGGACCCCCTTCCTCATGCTTTACGCTGCAAGAAAGAGTTCTGTCCGGATTTTTAAGAACTGTTCTGCAAGTTCCTAACTGTGTGTCCAGTGCTTGGATACGATTGGAATCTGGGAAACTTGGAATTTAAGCTAGGGTATGTATTCTATCCATCTATGTGTGTCTGAAAGGTCATTTCAACCCACAAGGCTCGCTTCCCCTGATATTCCAGGACGATTTCCAATCCAGTTGGTTCAAGGCAGTTCACTATCCTGCTCATAGAATTGGCTTCTCACCTCAGCTATTTTTATCCTATGAATTTGAACAAGCCAGAAGGCCAATTAAACAAAGAGTTGCGGATACTGAGCGACAATCTGACATCTCTAATGCTTCCAAACTCGGGATGTTGTTAAGTATCAAAAGCAACATTGAGCCGGCAATATATTTGACTACAGCGGAGGGAAAGAATTCTAGAAGGGCATTTGCCCTAGCTAGATGTTCTGCCCTTCCATCTGCGGTTATTCAAGACAGGTACAACAAAAAAACCCTACTCTCAAAGTCTATGCCCGTGCCTCTTAAGTGAGGTTGAATCGGTAGAGCTTCTGTTCTTCAGCTGTCCGTTTTACAGGGAGGCCCGTCTTAAAATTATTACCCCATTAGTCGATAGGACACCTGGGCACCTTAATACGAACAAAGCAAGGCTTCACTGGCTCCTATCAGATAAGAATGCAGCCATTACACATTCCGTCGCTGAGTTTTGTGCATCAGTTCTTTGACTGCGGGAACTGAATTTTAAAAGTTCTTCAATTCAGATTTCTATTTTTGAATATTACGAGTGGTCCCCCCCACACACATATTATGCTTAGTCTGTACGTTGGTCTTAAGACTATGACATCCTTTTCAGGTACATATATTCAATTCATTTAACAACTATCAGACTATTTCGCCATCAGTTGTATGAAAAGTCAAGCCCCAGTGGGAGTTTCCGGAATTGCAAGCCCGCTTCTACTTGCATGAAGTCTTCCAAAAGGGGGGAAGAGCTTTCAATTGTATTCTATTGGTGCTTATTACCAGTCCTTCGAAAGACACAATGTGCAGCTAAGATTCATAGACTAAGATTCATAGACTGGTAATAAGATTCACAGACTGGTAATAGATTTATAGGACTGGTAATAAGCTCCTGTCATTTTCAAAGGCTGACAGCCAGCAACAGAGAGCCAAGACACATTGGCTGAAGGGGAAGAGGTCATGGGTGTGAGAAGCCCCCTCCCCTCCCCAGTCTGAGGCCAAAGAGACCCCTTGAGGACACCGGGCACCAAGATGGAAGGCGCTGCAATCTGAAGCGTACAGGTCGGGCTTGAGACTCAGTGTGTGGGAAGAGATTCAGTCAGAGTGGCCATCCTCAACTTCATCGAGGAACCCACACAGGGCAGAAACCATGGAACTGCTTACCCCCTGAAAAGAGCCTTTTCTCCGATTTCACACCTAAAGGACAAGCACAGACGATACAAAGCACCGAAAAGATGTAAAGTGTTGTAAAAAGCTTGAATCTACACAGAAACCTTACCCTAACCGGGAAGAAATTTTACAAATGCTCCGACTGTGGAAAGAGCTTTAGCCATGTTCAAAGCCTCAAAAAGATCCCACAAAAAGAAAGCAAGGGTGGGCTATGGTCGAAGGATCTGCTGTGTTGGTCGAAGGATCTGCTGATCTCTTCAAGGAGCCCCCCAGGGGAGGAACCTCATCAGTGCTCAGTGTGTGGCAAGAGAAGACCCCTCCCCTCCCTTCCCCAGTCTGAGGCCATGGAGACTCCTCGGGGATCCCACGTGCAGTGGTAGAAGATTGTCCCAAATCCTGTTCATGGTGAACCATTGCTTTATTTAAGACAGCAGGAAGCACAGGTAACATAAAAATAAATATAGCAGCCTAGCAAGGTGTCTACAGCTCCCCAATGCCAGCGATAATGTGGTTGGGGGAGGTCTCACCTTCATCCGGCCTTCCTTAAGGAGTATCTGCAAACGAGAAGTGAGGGAGGGAGGGTATAATCCTC
>NW_015198596.1:0-5227 GCF_001447785.1 Gekko japonicus | reverse complement strand
GTTGGCGCAGTACTGGCGCATCGTCTCCCAGATGGCTGGGAGGTCCCGGTGGCGTATTACTCGCGCACCCTGTCGGCGGCCGAGCAGAACTACGCCCAGAATGATCGGGAAGGACTTGCTATTGTTGCGGGGGTCAAGAAGTTCCACGACTTCGTTTACGGCCGGCCTTTCACCATCGCCACAGACCACAAACCGCTACTTGGACTCTTCGCGCCAGATCATCGGACGCCCCAGGTCATACCCCCCCGGGTCTTGCGATGGTCCATTTTCTTGGTGGCCTACGAGTACAAGCTAGAGCACCGCCCCAGGAAAGCAATGAGCCACGCAGACGCGCTGAGCCGTCTGCCCCTGCCGGAGGGGGTGGAGGACCCAGCCCCGGCGCACCTCATCCTGCAGATGGAGGGACTGCCAGAGGCACCTCTACAGGCTACGGACATAGCTTGCCGCTCAGCTCAGGACCCCATCATATCCCGGGTGCTGGGCTGGGTGGTGAGGGGTTGGCCAGGGAAGCCTGAAGGCCCCGAGTTCACGGCATTCACGACCCGACGAGATGAGTTGTTGGCACACAAAGGCTGCCTGCTGTGGGGTGACAGAGTGGTGGTCCCCAGCACCCTCCGGCTAAAGGTCCTCAAGGCCCTGCATGAAGTGCATCCAGGCATCGTCAGGATGAAAGCCCTCGCACGGAGCTACGTGTGGTGGCCAGGCATCGACGGGGAAGTCGAGGCTTGGGTGAAGCGCTGCCAGACCTGCCAGGCCATCTGACCCATCCCACCGGGGGTGCCAGCCCAGTAGTGGGAGTCCACACGCACCCCTTGGTCCCGGCTACACATAGACTTTGCCGGACCATTCCAGGGACTGTTGTTCCTGGTTACGGTGGATTCCTACTCGAAGTGGCTGGAGATAATCCCCGTCTCGACTACATCCACTAAAGCGACCATCAGGGCCCTCCGGAAGATCTTCGCCACCCACGGACTCCCCGACACCATCGTCTCGGACAACGGGATGGTGTTCATGTCAGAGGAGTTCCAGCAGTTCCTGAGCAGCAACCTGATCAAACACATCAGGTCAGCGCCCTTCCACCCCGCTAAGGAAGCGTTGAGCCGCCTGATGGAGGGGGACTGGGAACTCCGCATCGCCTGTTTCCTCCTGGCGCAAAGGACAACGCCCAACCCAGTAAGTGGACGCTGCCCAGCCAAACTTCTCATGGGCCGGAGGCCCACCACCCTGCAGGACCGGCTGCACCCCGTCAGGGCTCCGGAGACACGGAGCGACCCAGAACAGAGAAAAGCACTTCGCGGCTTCTTCCCAGAGGACAAGTGCAAGGGGAGTCACATCAGGAGTCAGGATGCTTTCAGGATGCTGTCAAAATCTGCTCCCCCCTCCATTTCCCGGCTGCCCTCCTCACCTTCCAGCTGAGTGGTGGTGGGAGATCCCTTTCCATCAGCAGGAGTTTGGAAAGCCTACTGGCCCGTTCAGCCCATGTCTGGGTTATCACGTCTAGTATACTGGTGGGATGCGATGTATCTGGTCTCCACAGGGCAGGGGACCTTAGTCTTGGCCTTCCGTCTGCTGCATTTCCCCATCAGCCATTCTTTCTCTCTTGGAAACTGGGGGAGGGGAAGAATGCTTCCCTCCTTCCCTGGAATTTCCCTGTGCCCCTGCAATGTAAGGCTGCTGCCTGGATGCTTTTAGTGAGCCTGACTAGCTGGCCTGGAGTTTTTTCTCTCTGTCAGCCTTCACCCGATGCTGCCCTGGCCATTACTTTCTTTCTTTACTGGAGCACTAACCGGGTTAGGACACTGCAGTTAAATTTTTGTTGTTGTTTTTATTATCATGTCTAGTCTTGACTTTAACTATACATTTAAACCTGTGGGGAACCTAAACAAAAACTCAATCCTCACCCTAGGTTGAAATACCTTTTCTAAAAAAAGTCTTCATTTAAACCTATTTGAAAGAACCCTTACCAGGAACCCCGTTTGTTATTAAATTGTACCCCAAGTAGATTTTTCCCTCTGAGATTTCACCCCCTGCAACCAGTAACCCTTAGAAGCAGCAAACCTTAATCTAGGAAAAGAAGCACAACAGAACACAGACACACACACACCCAAAAAAACCCACATCCAGCTCCCCCCACAAAAGAAGTGATGAACTCCCAAAGAAGAAAGCACCACCGTAACAACAAATCCTAAGCAGAAAAGCCAAAGCAAAAAACTTCCAGTACCCAGAATCTATCTAGAGAATGTGGGGGACCCTGCAGAAGTAGAGCTCACTCTCTCTGAGGTTAGATGGGCCTGCCTGCCCCAAGTCCTATGCAGTGCCTCACTCAGTATCAAGGCATCTGCTCGATCCAGGGCTGTTGAAGTAAGAGCCAGCTGCCTTCAGCTACCCAGGGGCTAACTGACCAGAGCAAGTCGTCATATGTTGTCTGGGCCTCAGAGATCAGATACTAAAGGTGACATCAGCAACGCCCCTGAAAATCGGAGATCAGTTGATAAGAACTTTAAAAGATGTTCCATTTGAAATAAGAATGAAAAGAAAAGAATATAAAGGACTGACCAGATTTTTTACAAAACCATCAAACAAATTACAAATGGCTGGTGCCAGAAGGACTGACTTTCAAGTTCAAAGAAAAGAGAGAAAAGATTGATTCTATCTTTAAGGCTCAAGACTTCTTAGAAAGGCACGCCAGTAAAGAAGAAGAGGCAGAACTGGCCAAGTGGATGACAGGACTGAACGTGGAAGACAGCAGCTTGGAGGGAGAGGTGAAGGACGAGGAACCCAAAGGAGCGACTGCTTTGAACTATAACCTGAGAGGCAAGAGAGGAAAGGACCCCAGACTCTAGAAACTTTTCGATTTTTGGATTACACTTTGAAAAAGAAATTAACTCCCAGAAGGACATTATTAACATATTAATTGCCTGGTTAACAGAGATGGAGGAAGAAAAGAACGCCGGACTACAGAAGCAGTGAATGACTCTAGTTATTAATATGAAAAGATTAATATACTAATATACTAACACCACTCACCCTTTTCTTTATCCATCTATGTACCCACCCCTTTTCCTGACTTTAAACGAAATATCTCTCCTCTTTAGGAGAGGGAATAAAGCTATTAAATTTAAACAAAAAAGAAAAATGACAGGACAGTAGGCTGCCAGCTCTCATGTGGGAGGCGGGGGGATCCCCTGCTTTTGTGGGCTTGAGCCAACTGCTGGCCAGCTGGCCATCAGGGGAAATCCCCACCCCAAAAATACATCCCTCTGCAACTTTGTTGTCACTTCCGGAAGTGACATCATTGTATTGGTGACACGCTACGTTTTGGGCAAAACTCTATGGTTTGTAGCCATTTTTACCACAGAGCTTTGCCCAAAAAGTAGCGTGTCACCCCAACATTGCCAACGCAATGATGTCACTTTTGGAAGTGACATCATCACATCGACAACGTCCCCATCTACCCCTGGAATGCCCCCCCAATCCCCCCACCAGCAGCAGATTAAGTACCTGGCAACCCACTTCTTCTCAGAAGCCAACACACCCTGATAAAACCCTGTCTGCAGAAGTTTGCACATTTTTTCTTCTCTGTTTCATATATTTACATATAAGTCTTTCATATGTTTACATCATTGTCACTACTGTCGTCTGATTCCCATAAATGTATGACAAAATCTAATAACATAACAATTTTAAAAAGCCGGAAAATCTACAGCAGCTAATTAAAAAAAATTTTTTTCCAACTGGATACATCACACCACAAAATGGGATTTACACAACTTCATCCTTTTTCCCATTGGCTACTCCTCGGATCCTGGAGAGAATAAATAACAATTGTTCACCTGCCTAGGTGTACCTGAAGACTTCCAGAGGGGTGTGGATTCCAGCAGCCTCTTTCAGTCTTATTCAACTCAGTGACATCAAAAATTAACACAGAATGAAACTGATTCTTCTCCTTGGATTCTCCAGTCTGTTCCTCTTTACCCTTGGTGAGTTGGAAATCAGCTTCTGTTCTTGCTGACTCCTTGCAGGGCTGAGAGGCAGAAAGACATCCCCTCTTCATGCTAAAAAATAATGAACAGCCCATCAAATAACTGACACCCTGATGGCAATCAGTGGTCAGAACCCTTATTTCGTGATGATTGCAAAACTCTATTAGGGCAGATTTTTCCAATGAAATCACATAAAAACTTTTTTGCATAACAGAGGTGATATCATATTTTCCACCATCTCTGCCTTCCTGTGTATTTTTGTATTTTTATATTTGTATATGAGGTATGAATGGGCCTTTTTTGTTATTTTAATTTGTGTTTAATAAATACATGTATATTTTTGTATGTTTCATAATTAGATTTTTAGAGTTGGCCCTCTTCTATTCTTGACTAACCTTTTTAGGTTCTGGATTCTAGGTTTTAGGTTCAGGTTTTTTCCATTTCCCCCTTTTTTTCCCCTCTGAGTAAGCCTTTGTTTCCATCGCACATACCAGAGGGATGTTGGGAAGCTGAGATGGGCCACGATGTGGTGCTTCATGTTTGGCACTGCAGCTCCCAGGATCACCCAGAACTTGGTTGCAAATTTCCAAATCCCCCAGCTTTATCTTTGGATGCCTTCTGACTTCCAGAATCAACCATAACTTCCAAAGCAAACAACTGGAGGGGGGGGGAGTCAGAGATTACGTAGGCCCGGATGTTCTGATTCCCTTCAAGATTGGAACAGCAACTCCCACGAGCGTCCTCAAGCCAGTGGCCAGTTTTGGGGCTCCTAGTTGCTGAGGAGGTGTGACTACCACAAAGAGATAGATGAATGCCTGGAGGTTTTTTAATGCAGATTTGACATCAGTAATTGAAAATCTGGGATGGTTTGATGAACTGCAAAGTATTTGGAAATATTCTTTTCATGGCTACTTGTTTCTCCTAGCTGATGGAATCCTGTGCAAATTCTGTGAGTCGGAAGATCCTGGCAACTGTAAACATAACCCTACTTGACCTAGGCGTGGGAAATGTTATACAGAATCCATCTATGAAGGCGATAAAGGTATGTCCAAGACAGACAAGATCATGGAGCATCAACTGAGCTTAATCCACAGACTGAGGCCACTTAGAGATCTGTAGGGATCCCCACTGATGGAGCTCACAGCCTCTACTCCCCTTGCCATCAGGCGGCCAATTAACTGAACAGCTCTTCGGGTTTTGACAACCGGCTTGTGCCCTTCAAGGAGCTGCAGTGGCTCAAGTGG
>NW_015198595.1:0-7370 GCF_001447785.1 Gekko japonicus | reverse complement strand
GAAAAATAAAATTGTGTTCAAAAAAAAAATCTTCAGAAAATTGAGGTAGGCAAATCAAAATTGGCGACCAGCTTCATGAAGGGGTCAGGTAAGGGTGTGCAAAAAAACCAAAACCCAACCTATTCGGATTCGGCCGAATCGGGCAGAATCAATTTTGTTCGGCATAAAGACTCCTGCATGCCAATTTCGGCAGTACGAGCCAATTCAGGAGTCTTTCGGCCAGTGGAATGTCAGCTTCAGCCCCATTATATCCTAAGGGCCATTGAAGTCAATGGCAAAAACATAGGGTATATTCTTGGGGCTGGAGGGAGGCGGTTTGAGGGAGAGGCTCCAAACATGCAAGTTAGCTGCTAGAGCCTCTCCCCAAAATACCAACCAAGTTTCAAGAACATTGGACGAGGGGGTCCAATTCTACGGGCCCTCAAACAGGTTGCCCCTATCCCCTCTATTGTTCTCTACGGTGGGGAAAAAGTTACTTCCATCACACACACATTCCAGAGAATGGCAGTGTTAACTGACAGATGGTCATGGAAGTTGCTGTACCAAAAAGGAATGGGATCACAATATTTTAATCCAGAGTTTATCCTCTGCTTTACAAAACAAATGGAATTTAAGAACTTTCCTGAGCTTATCACATTCATTGTGGTGCAGTGGTTAGACCATCTGACTATGATCCAGGAGACCCAGGTTTGAGTCCCACGTCAGTCACAGAATCTTTCTGGTTGAATTGGGGCTGATCACATCCTCTCACCAGTGTTCCCCCTAAACTGTGAAGTCTTGTGAGCAAAAATTCCACTTTGTGAACTACTGGCATTAAAGTTTTGAATGAGCGATTTGGCTACCACAAAAATTAGTTTGCTTTGGACCCACCCTCCCTGAGCTAAGAGAAAAATCTGTGAGCTGGAGGCTAAAAAATGGTGAGCTAGCTCACACTAACTCATCTTAGAGGGAACACTGCCTCTCACCCTTACCAACCTCACAGGATTCTTGTTTTAATGATGAAATAAGGGAAAGGAGAATGATGTAAGCCAGTTTGGGTCACCATTGGGGGAAAAGTTGAGTATAAACTTTGCTGTAAATCTAATTTTGCTTTTCATTAGTCAGTAAAGGAAGATTGCCCTTGCTTTTGCTTCATCAGGTATTGCTTCAGCTCTTTTACCAGGAGGCAGAACTGCCCAGTCAGTGTTCAAATCACTGTTAAATATCATCAGCACAGCAAGCTATGGGGTCGGTGAGTAGAGTGAGCAGGGTTGGAGCCCTAGTGGTCAATATACCTATTATGTAGATTTATTCCATCCACACTCTGAGGAATTCAGGGCACCAAAAAATGGTTCTCTATAAACATTTCTCAGTTTCATCCACATAAAACCTCTGATGTACATTACACAAAGAGAATTGTTACTGGTACCAGTTTTTCTAGTAAATATGTGTGGCTGAAAATTAATTCAAACTGAAATTCCACCTGAGCACTATAACCACTATGTTACACAGCACTGGTGACCATGTTCATCTCAAATACAACAATATTTTTTCCTTTGCTTCCTCTTTACAGTAGAGAATGTAACAGTGACAATATCTAGCTTAAGTTTTGTTATTGGTTGCAGTTCCATTGATCATGATGGGTTGGGAGTCTGGGATGGGAGTTTGGGTTCCATGGTAGAGGTGGTTTTCTTTATTCTTAAAGGGGGTGGTGGTAATCTTGAACATCACTGGAAAGTGATCACCTAAAATATCTCTCTTTTGGATGAGTGTAATACTTCTCAATACAAGGGCTTTGTTTATTCAGAATATATAGTTTGATTTGTATCTACAGCTATAGCATTAGATCAGTCTTTTGTATATGGTAGCCATTTGCAATCATGTATTTATTGATTAAATTGGACTAATTTTGCTCACAGTTTATATGGTTTAATGGATCATGATGAAAAGTACAGTGTTTTCAGCCTTAACCTCATTTAATTAATATCTACATACAGTGCTGAGCTTATGATGACTGCAGAAGAGGCTTTTTGGTGTCCAAATAACACAAATCCTTTTACCTTTTTCAATAGTTATGGTTTCTGTTCACAACATTTATGTTTCCTACCTCTCAGATGTAAAACAAAATGAAGATACTTGGTGCTGGCACAAGATAGGGGTTGGCGATTTGGCCCTCTCTCACTTTAGTGTGAGGTGTATTTGTAAATTTGCTTGTAGAAAATGAACAGAGTAATGCTAAAGATGACACTGAAGTCTACTCAATGGGTTCCTCTCAGGACAATGTGTTTAGGGTTACATTGTATAACATTTACCATTCTAAATTTCAGAAATATGCCAAATCATTAAATTCTGTATGCAAATTAAGGGGGAAATGTATCATTTATATAGTTGGAACAGTTATATATTTTTGGAATTAATATGAAAGTAAATACTTCATTTATTTAAAATTTTCCACAAATGGCTTTTTAAAAAACATTTACCTCATCTCTTCAAAATCACTACTGATTTCACATCTCTGCTTCTTAGAATCATAGAATCACAGAGCTGGAAGGGCCCGTACAGGCCATCTAGTTCAACCCCCTGCTTAATGCAGGATTAGCCTAGAGCATCCCTGCCCAGTGTTTTTTCCAGCAGCTGCTTAAAGAGTGTCAACGAGGGGAGTTGCTTACAATGAATTCACATGGAATAAATCCCTAGAAACAGCAACAGGAAATATTATGTTGTAAAGTATTTACATATCTTGTTGGAGAAATGCCCTATACTTCTGGATTCACATCAAACTTACAGGTTAAGAGCTGGCAATGGGAAAACTACAGGAGAATAAGCCAGCTTCCCATGAACAGGGCAATTCAGGGCTATGGATATGCAGATGGATGTGGCAATGTTCAGTTTTCACTTTCTCAGCTTTCACTTGCCTTAAAAACCCTACAGGGTCACCATCAGTGAGCTGTGATTTGATGGCAAAAAAAAAAAGTAAATCCATATGTAAGATTATGCATAATACATTTCCTAATGGTTGGAAAGACCATATATCCTAGATAATGGAAAGCCTATGAGAATGGCTTGCAGCTCAGTGGCCGAGCACTTGCTCTGCATACAGAAAGTCCTAGGTTACATCTCTATCACATACAGTTAAAAGATGACAAGTAGCAGCTGCTGGGAAAGATCCTTCAGTACTGGAGATGATGGATGGATCCTGTCAGATAGGGTTGACATGATTGTTTTACATGCTGTACTATTCTGCCATGATGCACAATAGCTTCTTGTGTGGTTTTGTGAAAATGGGAAGGAAGGCAATTCTAATACATAGCAGAGAAGGGAGGAAGCATGGACAAAAAAAACTGAAGAGCATAGGAAAACGTGCCATCTATCAATACTCCCAGAAATTTGGCTAATGGTTGTAGAATATTAAATCAACAAATATTGTTATCTAATACATTACAAATGTAGTAGACCTTAGCTTTTAGGCAGGGCTAGTTCCAAATCAGGCTCCTCTTCCTACTCACCCACGCAGTGCTACCACCTGCCTGTGCATCTTTCCCCACCAAATTCCAATCTCTCCCACAATGCCTGCACACCCTTTCCATTATGGTGCTGGGTGGCAGGTGGAAATCAGAGTACCACTGCCATGGCCACCAAGAGCCTTCAGCCATGTGCACCACACACATGCTCTTCCCCTGCAATGCTAGGTAACATATGTAGCCAGGAGCATGGTGGACAAAGCGCTCACAAGCAGGCAGTGGAAGAGCTTGAGCCTTGGAATAAGTAGAGAGGCATGTGTGGGAAGAGAGCAGCAGCAGGCCCTGCCAGAAGTCCTGGGCTGAAAATGAAATGGAAATATGGGTATAAATAAAGGCTTACACAAGCTCTCCAATAGATGCTGGCTGTGGATATTCATTGAATTCTGTTGGATTGATGTCAAAGCTCTGAGAAGCAATGCCACCAACAAAGAAGTCTCCTGACTGGTGATACTCTTGGACCGGAGTGTGTGGATGTCTAATCCTGCACTTGACAATAAGGGACTTGGATCCACAGAGAGAAAGCAAAACCTGTGGCAATAACGCTAATACCAACATCCCAAGTGCAAATATTGTCTCTAGAAACTGATCCTCTTTTAATGCCTAAAGTGCTGTCATTACTGTTTCCAAGATTACAGCAGCTGGATAAGAAAGAACATTCCCTCTGATGATAGACTTCAAGCCTGAGTTTGCAGACGTCAAACTTGTGAATCTTGAGTCTATTTCTCATCTCTATGAGTTGAATATGTGAAGAGGTATATTTCTACCACCTTTAACTGTCTCTAATACTAGATATACATGAGCACAATGAATATCCTCATGGATCCAGTCAAGCAATAATTTAAATTATGGTTCTTTTGAAGATTAACGTAGAAGGAGCAGGCCAGAGCTGGGGATTTCCAGTGGGATTCCATAATAAATATATTTATCATTTCTGAACAGAGGTTTATCATTCCATTGAGGTGGATCCCAAGGGGCTCTTGGATTTACGATGGCTCAAAGCATCTGAATGTTTTGATGTGACAGGACAGAAAAACAGAATAACCAATAACAAAAATTAGAACAGAATGTGGAAAAATAAAATGTTTTCTAGTGGGCAAAGGTGTTAGTCAAGAATGTATTTCATCTCCATATCTTCAATCTATATGCAGAACATATCATAATGAAAACTGGACTAGGTTTAGATGAAAGTGGAGTGGAAATTGGTGGAAGGAACATTAACAATGTGACATATGCAGATGACCACACATTACTGGCAGGAAAGACTTGAAAGGACTACTGCCAAACGTTAAAGCAAGATGAAGGTGGAGTGGAAATTGGTGGAAGGGACGTTAACAATGTGAGATATGCAGATGACCACACATTACGTTAAAGCAGAAAGTACCAAAGCTGGTTTACAGTGTAACGTCAAAAAGACAAAAGTAATGACTACTGGGGAATTACACAACTTTCAGGTTGATGATGGAGAGATTGACATTGTTCAAGATTTCCTATTCCTTGGGTCCATCATCAACCACAAGGAAGACAGCAAATGAGAAAAAAGGAGATTGAGATTGGGAAGGGCAGCCATGAAGAAGCTAGAAAATATTCTAAGTGTAGGGATGTGTTGCTGATGACCAAGATCAAGTTAATTCATGTTTTGGTATTCCCGATCCCTATATGGGAGCGAAAGTTGGACAATGAAGAAAGCTGACAGGAAGAAAGTATATTCTTTTGAAACATGGTATTGGAGAATAGTTTTACAGACACTGTGGACTGCCAAGAAGATAACGAAGAAGCTTCTATGTCAAATAGTGCCTCAGCTCTTCTAAAAAAGCTAGAATAGCTAAGCTGAGGTGTGATGGACAGAAAATGGTTAGTGCTGTAACTCAGTCTGAGAACCTTGAGTGACACAGGATTCAAATGGAAGTCTTCAGTTGAGAGTGTCAGTTAGGAGTCTGGCAGTTGACAGTTAACAATGGGAGAGCAAAACAGAATGTGTAAAGATCAAGAAGGATCCTGAGTTAAGGAAGCGGGGTACGTAGCCCATCTCTCTCAAGTCTGAGGGAAATAGCTCATAGAAGATGGGGGTATTCACTAGCCAGTGGATAAGAAGAGGACTGGAACTTTTGTGAATGTTCATGCATTCGTCAACTTTATTGTTGGTTAGACCAAAAAGTTTATGCTTGTTTGCTTATAAGCAGAGACTACCAAGAAATCTGTCTTCTCTAAATATCTTTTGTGACAAATGATTTAATACTTTGTCATCTCATTCCTGTCGCCTGTTCACCCCATAAGTCCTAAATCTGATTCTGACCTGACCATTTTCCCTCAAAGTGAAATAAAACAGTTTGTTAGTTTTGATTTACCACCAGCCTTTCATATGTCATTATCAAACTGGGAAAAAAGAAGAATTTTCCATCCATCCATTAATTTTTATTGCTCATAGACCCATAAGACATAAGCAAATAGAAAGGATATAATACAAAATACACCATACGTACATACAGTACATTACAGTTACAGTTACCATTTCACAAAATTAAGCAATTTGGTTGCCATATGTATATCAACTGCCTGAAAGAGTCAATTAATTTACGGAGCTCCTGCCTGCCCGGCAATGCGATGGTGGGCGAGGGCTGTTTTGCCGCCCCGAAGAATCAGGACGGCAATGGAGCAGGATGCTATGCATCCTGACATGGGGGGGGGGGGAACTGGCCATTTCAAAGGGCCAGGCTTTGCTCCCGCTCCTGGCAGTTGCTCTGCATGCTCATTGGTTCTGAGTATGCAGGAGAGAGCGGTGAGCTGTTGCGTGCCGGCCTTGTTACAGCCTTGCACGGAGAAGGCACCGATTTGGGCCAATTCTGTGGGGGCTTTAATTGGGTGGTGGCAAAACCGGCCGTGCGATTGCTTTGGGGTTGCTTTGGCCCGATCGCAGCTGTCTTGCTTACAGCAGAGGCGGCTGCGGATCGGCCGTGGCAGGGCTATTGGCCATAGGGAGGCGATTGGCCGCTTGTGCACGGTAGCGCAGGCGGCAGTGGCACCTCATTTCAGTGGCAGAGGTGGCGGAATGGGAGGCCGCCTACACGAGGCACCGCTGGTGTCTGGATCACGTGGCAGCAAACAGTCGGCAGCATTAGGAACAGGACAGCGGAGTGGCTAGCAGTGACCCCCTCGCCATTCTTTGTAAAAAAAATACATACCCCCCCACACACACATACCTCCAGTGGCTGCAGTTGGTGAGGCTGCGCTGGGCCACATTTTCCACTTGCCTTGATGCAGTCTTTTATTTGCCCCCTATGCACACTTATAGCCCTAACATTGTTGGAGGGGTTGTCTATCTGTAGACCAGCCTTGGTGAACTGGCAGCCATTTTAGGGAGCTTCGAGGGGTAGGCACAAGGCGGCCATCTTCTGGGAGTCTTGGTGATGCGGCCATCTTGATAGGGTAGGCAGGAGTGGCCATCTTGGGGGTGGCAATTCTAAGCAGCCATCTTGAGGTGGTCTTTTGCCAGTGGCCATTTTATAAATTCATAGACACGTGGCCATTTTGGAAGCCTATATTGCCATCGGCCATCTTAGTGGAGGCTAAGGGGCTTCATTCAGTGCCTGCCTGTAGTTTTAGTTGTTGTTGGTATACATTCACTAGGTAACTGGTTAAATATCTTAATAGTTATGGCTTCTAGGAAAGGTCAAGGGAGGGTCAAGGGGAAGAAGCCAGTGCCTAAGCAGCCCCCTGTGCAGCCAGTGCCGTCCAATGGGGAGGAAGATGACCCTATAAATGTAGCTATTCTACAGAGGTTGGAGGCTTTGGAGAAGCAATGGGGAGCTATTCAGGCAGGCGGAGGTGTTAAAAGAACCCAAGAAGATTCTAATGCTTCTTTTCAAGCACAGG
>NW_015198594.1:0-7111 GCF_001447785.1 Gekko japonicus | reverse complement strand
GGTTTCCAAGCAGAGGCTCGATGGCCCCACCTGGCAGCATTGTGGAGTCTGTGAACTTGGGCAGATCATGAGAAGGGAGGGCAGCAAGGGTTGCAGCATCAGTGCTTAGTTCTCGTGGCCCCTTCTTACACACCCAGGGAAATACTGATCGCCACTTTGGGGTCAGGAAGACACTGTTCTCCATGCCAGTTTGGCTGGAGATCCTGGAGGGTTTTGTCATCTTCTGGGTGTGGAACAGTAGTCACTGGGGGTGTGGATGGGGGGGAGGTATTTGTGAATTTCCTGCATTCTGTGGGGGGTTGGACTAGATGACCCTGGAGGTCCCTTCCACCAGTATGATTCTAAGGGTCTGATTCAGTATAAGGCAGCTTCATGGCCTCATTTGCAGTACAGAGTACAAGAAGCCAGCGCCCTCCCCCCGAGGTTTACAATCTTTAATTTGGTTCAAAAATGCCAGCATGTAGGTAGAGGGAGAACCAAGGGGGAAATCTGCCTTCTGCTTCGTTCCACGCGCTCAGACTGGGATTCAAGAGCTGAGTGGCTACCAGGAACAAGATCTTTTCCCCTCACAGTTTGATCCACAGCTTTTCATGCAGAAGTGCTGTCAAGTCAAGGGGAGCCTCCATTCCGTTCATGCTCAGGAGAGCTCCTCTTCTGGGCGGGGGTTGGAGGGTGGGGGGTGGCACCGTGCATGAAGGATCCTCCAGACATCCAGCTGAGTCAGACCCAGGATCTGACCTGGGCTCTCTCTGCTGGTGGGGGGGGGGAGAGTGAACTCAAAAGAGGCTCTTTAAACTGATTTGGGGAGAGGGGACGACAGATTACAAGCAAGACTGTAAAACTGGAGTCTAGCAGCACATGAAAGGAATAGAGGGAATGCTTATTAAATTTGCAGACGATACTAAATTGGGAGGGGTAGCAAATACAGTAGAAGACAGAGTCAGGATACAGGATGATCTTGACAGGCTAGAAAACTGGCCTAGAACAAACAAAATGAATTTCAGTGGGGATAAATATAAAGTTCTGCATTGAGGTAGGAAAAATCAAAGGCATAAATATAGGATGGGGAAGACTTGTCTTGGCAATAGTATCTGCGAAAAGGATCTAGGGATCATACACTAAACAGGAGTCAGCAGTGTGATGCGGTAGCTAAAAAACGCAAATGCGATTTTGTGCTGTATCAACAGAAGTATAGTGTCCAGATCACGCAAAGTGATGGTATCATTTTACTCTGCTCTGGTTAGACCTCACCTAGAGTATTGTGTTTAGTTTTGGGCACCACAACTTAAGAAGGATATAGACAAGCTGGAACATGTCCAGAGGAGGACAATGAAGACGGTGGAGGAAAGGTTGAAGGAGCTGGGTATGTTTAGCCTGGAGAGGAGACAACTGAAAGGTGATAGGATAACCATCTTCAAGTACCTGAAGGGCTGTCATGTAGAGGGTGGTGCAGAGTTGTTTTATGTTGCTCCAGAGGGTAGGACCAGAACCAACCGCTTGAAATTAAATCAGAAGAGTTTTCGGCTACACAGTAGGAAGAACTTCCTGACAGAGCAGTTCCTCAGTGGGACAGGCTTCCTTGGAAGGTGGTGGGCTTTCCTTCTTTGGAAGTTTCCAAGCAGAGGCCAGATGGCCATCTGACAGCAATGCTGATTCTGTGAACTTAGGCAGATCATGAGATGGGAGGGCAGGAAGGGTTGCCTCAGGACTTAGTTCTCATGGCCCTTTCTTACATGACCAGGGAAATGCCAATCACCACTTTGGGGTCAGGAAACCATTGTTCTCCTGGACAGTTTGGCTGGAGATGCTGGAGGTTTTTTTTGTTATCTTTTGGGCATGGAACATCGGTCACTGGGTGTGTGGAGGGGGAGGTATTTGTGAATTTCCTGACTTGTGCAGGGAGTTGGACTAAATGACCTTAGAGGTCCCTTCCAACTCTATGACTCTATTCAAGATCAGCAAGCCCAGGGAAATACTGATTGCCACTTTGGGGTCAGGAATCAATTTTTCTCCAGGCCAGTTTGGCTAGGGATCCTGGAGGTTTTTTGCCATCTTCTGGGCATGGAGCAGGGTCACTGGGTGTGTGTGTGAAAATGGCACTTGAGACACTTTTAAAATTCAAAAATAAAAAATGGTTTTATTTAACATCAAAGGGAAAGGTCAGGCGAAATCAGGGTTGAAATTACTGAGGTAAAACCAGTACAAGCACAGACTTTTGATCTTATACATCAGGCTAGTGAGAGGTTCCTAATTCATTCACGGTTACTTAGATATTTATATTGAGAGGCTTTTGTTCCACTGTTTTCCCAAACCCACTAGTTCACTTTATTTGAGTAATCGCTGACTCTTTTGTGCCAAGATGGCTGTTGTCCTCTTCCCAGTACCCAAACACCTTCACTTGGAACACCAGTACTCTTCTTCAGTTGTTCGCTGACTTTTAAGGTCAAGCAGTTTCTCATCACACCAGACCAGAGATCTCTGTACTCCTCAGAGATCACTGTCTCCATTTGAATCATAGAATCATAGAATGTTAGAGTTGGAAGGGACCTTGCAGGTCATCTAGTCCAACCCCCTGCACTCTGCAGGAGCAAAGCTGAAAGAGCCCTAAAACATACCCACAAGATGGTCATCCAGCCTCCGCTTGAAAACGTCCAGTGAAGGAGCCTCCATCACCTCCCAAGCCAGACTGTTCCACTGCTCAACCACCCTTACAGTCAAGACGTTTCTCCTGATATTTAGTCGGTAACAACTCACTTGTCATTTCCACCCATTAGATCGAGTCTTGCAATCCGTAGCAAGAGATAATATATCTGCTCCGTCTTCTACATGACAGCCCTTCAGATACTTGAAGACTGCAATCATGTCCCCTCTAAGCCTTCTCTTTCCCAGGCTGAACAGACCCAACTCTTTCAGCCTTTCCTCGTAAGACTTGGATTCCAACCCTCTCACCATTCTGATTGCTCTCTTCTGGGCACGCTCGAGCTTGTCAACATCCTTCCTAAAATGTGGTGCCCGAAACTGGACACAGTACTCCAGGTGAGGCCTGACCATAGCAGAATAGAGCGGAACGACCACCTCCCGTGATCTGGACACAATGCTTCTGTTAATGCATCCTAAGATTGCATTCGCTTTCTTCGCAGTCACATCGCACTGCAGGCAGTGCAGGGATTCTTTTTCTCTCTCTCTTGAAGATCTATCCCCTTTCCTTTGGCCTGAATGAGAGTCTTCTCTACTACCCAAACTTCCCTGCCAAACTTTCCCCAGTTCTCTGTCTGTGTTCAAACTGCTCTCAGCTAATGCTGAATTCAGACTGTGTTCAGTCAAGGTTGAAATCAGCAATAAACCCTTTTTCTGTGAGACCTATTCAAAAATGGTCACAGTAAATGTCTCTTCACAGTTAAGGCAGGAATCTGACTGACTCGCCTCAGCATCCAGCTCTCTCAAGATTTTTATTTTTTTTGCTTAGCTGATGCTAACCAATCAGATTGCTTAGAGCAGCCTGTCACTCAAGGCTCTCTGGCTCTGTGAAGAATTCAACCTTCACAGTCCTTTAGTTGTTGGTAAGGTAAAGGTAAAGGTTTCCCTTGCTCAAAAGCCAGTCAAATCCAACTGTAGGGATGCGGTGCTCATCTCCGTTTCCAAGCCAAAGAGCCAACGCTGTCCAAAGATATCAGGCAACAAAAATAGGTAATACAGCACGTACCCTTTGGATTCCATCCTTACAGGTGAAGAAATTTACAAATAGCAAAGATGAACACATGAAGCTGCCCTGTACTGAGTCAGACCCCTGGCCCTTAAAGCCGGCATTGACAACTCAGACCGGCAGCTGCTCTCCAGGGTCTCAGGCTGAGGTCATTCAGATCACTTGCTACATGGTCCTTTTTAACTGGAGAGAGCAGAGATTGAACCTGGGACATTCTACGTGCCAAACAGATGCTCTGCCACTGACCTATAGCCCCACCCTAGATGAGTATCACTTTTCCAAGAACTATCAAATATATCACACACACTGTGGGTTGGAAATTGCCAAGGTTTTTAAAAATAGAGAAGAGAAGAGAAGAGAAGAGAAGAGAAGAGAAGAGAAGAGAAGAGAAGAGAAGAGAAGAGAAGAGATTGGATTTATACCCCGCCCTTCACTACCCAAAGGTGTCTCAGAGCGGCTCACAAACTCCTTTCCCTTCCCCTCCCCACAACAGACACCCTGTGAGGCAAGTGGGGCTGAGAGAGCTCTTGACAGAAACGGCTCTTTTTCAAGAACAGCTGTGCCAGAGTTATGGCTTGCCCAAAGCCAGGTGCAAGTGGAGGAGTGTGAATCAAACCCGGTTCTCCCAGATTAGAGTCCGCGCACTTCACCACTACACCAAACTGGCTCTCATTAATGTGTTATCGCTGAGATTTCATTACACTGAGGTAATTATGGCTGTAAAAATTTAACTCCTTTGTTTCTCTGTGTTACAGTTTTAACAGCTTGGTTCTCAGTGTGGAATATGTCCTACACGAACCCAGCATGGCCAGTTCCAATGAAACAGGGCAGATGTTCTTGCGGTTCATCCTGAGTGGGATCCCAGGGTTGGAACATGCTCACGTCTGGATCTCCTTCCCGTTTTTCTCCATGTACCTCATTGGCATGGTGGGGAACTGCGGGCTCCTCTACATCGTCTGGACGGAGGAGGCCCTGCACAGACCCATGTACTACTTCCTCTGCATGCTCTCCATCACGGACATGGTTAGGGGCACATCCACCATGCCCAAGGCCTTCTGCATCTTCTGGCTCAACCTCAAAGAAATAGACTTCAGCTCCTGCCTGGTCCAGATGTACGTGGTCCATACCTTCACAGGGATGGAGTCCGGCGTCCTCATGCTCATGGCCTTGGACCGGTTTGTTGCCATCTGTTACCCGCTGAGATACACCACCATCTTGACCAATCCCATCATCGTTAAGGCAGGGCTGGCCACCTTCCTCAGAGGAGCGGTCCTCATCCTTCCTTTCCCTTTCTTGGTCCGGAGGCTGCAGTACTGTGGTAAAAACATCATCGCTCACACCTACTGTGACCACATGGCGGTGGTGAAGCTGGCCTGCAGCAGCATCCGGGTCGACGCCATCTACGGGCTTGCCGTGGCCCTGTTGATCCGGAGGCTTTGACATCTTCTGCATCACCGTGTCTTATTTCATGATCTTGAGGGCCGTCGTGGGTCTCTCTTCCAAGGAAGCCCGGAGCAAGGCCTTCGGCACCTGTACAGCTCACATCTGTGCGATCACGGTCTCCTACACCCCGGCTTTTTTCACCTTCTTTGCGCACCGCTTTGGGGGTCACAGCGTTGCTCCTCACGTTCACATTATTATGGCCAACCTTTACCTGCTTCTGCCCCCCCTGATGAACCCCATTGTCTATGGAGTGAAGACCAAGGAGATCCGTGAGAGTGTCTTCAGGTTGTTCCTGAAGGGGAAGACTCTGATAGTTCATGGCCACTGAAGATGCATAAAATGCCCTGGTCCAGTGACCCCCACCCTTCTCTGTGGCCTCTGTGCTCTCGTCTCAGCACACAGGTGGCTTCTGACATAGAGAAGCATTTAAAAAAAACAAAAACCCATCCAGCCTAATAAAGAGTTTGGGATCACTCTAAAGCTTGTGTCATGAGTTTGACCCAAGAAGCCCTTTCCCCCTCACTCCCGATACACCAAGGCTGGTGAAGGTTCTACAGTGGTGGAGAGAGATAGCCCTGCATGATCAGAGGTCCTCTGCTAATTTTAAAAGGTTATAATTATGCAGCCCTTTTTAGCCTAAAAGGTGGGGCCTGGAGATCTGGAATCAAAGCTCGTCATAAGAACTTAGGAGAAGCCAATGTCGCATCAGACCAATGGCCCATCCAGTCCAACACTCTGTGTCATACAGTGGCCAAAAATACCAGGTGCAAACAGGAGGTCCAGCAGTGGGGCCAGGACACTAGGAGTCCTCCCACTATTGACCCCCCTCCAGGCACCAAGAATATAGAGCAACCCTTGCCTCAACCTGAGAGTTCCTATCCATGCCTTGTGGCTCATAGCCACGGATGGACCTCTGCTTCATATAAGAACATAAGAGAGAAGCCCATGTTGGATCAGGCCAATGGCCCATCCAGTCCAACACTCTGTGTCACAGAGTGGCCAAAAATACCAGGTGCCCTCAGGAGGTCCAGCAGTGGGGCCGGGACACTAGAAGCCCTCCCACTGTTGCCCCCCCCAGGCACCAAGCATACAGAGCATCCCTTGCCCCAGACCGACAGTTCCCATCTATACCTTGTGGCTAATAGCCCCTGATGGACCTCTGCTCCAGGCTACAGAGATCAGTTCCCCCGGAGGAAATGGCTGCTTTGGAGGCTCCATCCCCAAATCTCCAGGAGTTTCCCAACCTGGATCCGGCCACCGTACCCCTACCATTCTGCACCAGTGGCCAGGGGGGAGCTAGCAACTCTCCAACTGATCTGCAGCTGACATGAATCAGTTCCTCGAGAGAAAATGGCTGCTTTGGAGGGTAAGCTCTGTGGCATTAAACCCTGTCCTCCACAGGCTCCACCCCCCAAATATCAAGGCGTTTTCCAACCTGAACCTGGCATCCCTATAAAAGAGCCAGGTTAGCTGTCCCAGAGTTGCAGGTGCCCCACTCAAAACCTGAACAGCACTTACAACGAACAGCTTTTATTTAAAACACCTGTTTTCACAATTTGGCTTAGTGTTCAACAGTTTGTTAATTCTCCAGGAGAATCCCAAAGAATTTCTTCCAAAGATTCCTGGAAATCAGCAATAATCAATAGTAAGATGTTAAATACATATGCAGTATAAGGCCAGATGTTGTATCCTTATATATTTATATGTATATTATTGTTGTATATGATAGGTCTCAGGTATAGTCAATTAAGATCCACCAATACGTCTGGTAGCATAGACTTACGTGAGTTGAATGTATGTCACTCCCAGACTCGAAATCCAAGCAGAACATTTTAAAAGGAGAGTGCTGGACACAAAAGCTTTAAGAACTGATTCAAGGAATACACAAGAGTGCAGTTAAGCGTTTCGGTAAATGACAGAGACTTTGGCAAAATTCACTAAAAGTAAACAATCCTCAAAAATGGC
>NW_015198593.1:0-7363 GCF_001447785.1 Gekko japonicus | reverse complement strand
GATCAAATGGTGCGTCTGAACGTACCCTGGGAGTGGCAATCTTGTCCATGGGGTCGTGAAGAGTCGGACTCGACTGTGCAACTGAACAACAACTTAACCACTACACCAAACTGGACTTGTTTCTTACCCACCTAGTTCTACCTGCTCAGAGAGCTGGTCCATTTTAAAGCCAAAATTGGCGATGGTGCCAAAGGAAAGGGGTAACGAGGCAGCTATGTCAGGGTAGGTCCAAATGGCTGCTTCCTTCAGCAGTGAGGCGTCTGGTCTGTCCCTGGGGGCAACAGGATGCTGGACTCAGTGGGCCACAGGTCTGATCCTACAAGGCCCTTCTTGCGGCCTTCGTGCTGCAGTGAGGTGGAAAGCAGCGACTGCGGAGGAAAGGTTGTGCCTCGTCCCGAGTGGCTGCTTCTGTTTGAACAAGCAAGGATCAGCGCATTAATAGCACGCCAGGACTTGCCAGCATCAAGTGTGCTGAATCAGCATGAAACCGGGAAGGGGGGAGGGGGGACACATAACTCCAGGCTGAAGCACTTAAGGCTGATTCATGTGATGAATCACTCCTTAATGCACACGGTGTGGCTCGTGGGAAGGATCATCTTGAGTGCGTTGACGTAGCAGTGGGAGGACGCTGCTAGCATTGGGCTGCAGGCAGCTAAGAGCTCAGGAGCGGAAGGGCACGTCCCAGCAGCACAGGGGCCCGGAAGCCAGCGGAGGCCGTGGGAGGGTCAAGACAGAGGCAGCAGCCAGTCGACAGCTGGAACTAAATCAGCAGTCTGATCAGCGTGCCAAGGGCTAAGGAGAGGCCAGTGCTTTGGTCAGGAGGCAAAGTTGCATTCGGCTGGAGAAGTGGTGGTGGTGGACAGTGTAGTGTATTCAAAGCTGCCTTGAATGCATGACATGTTGTGAAACATCTAACTGAACTGTAATGTTAAGCTTCGTCCTGGGCTAGGATCCAAATCCATCCAATAGTATTGCTAGCCCAGGAAGTAACAAGCCAATCACTTCAAGCAAGCTCCCTGAGCGGGAACTAATATGATTGGACCTTATCTCTGCAACCTCATAGGTTGATATTTGTACAGTGGGTGTGGCTACATTAGCCGGGAATGTTTAAAAGCAGGACAGCTGCAATGTAAAGGCTGTTCTGGCTATCAGATGTTGATCTGTGTTGGAGTTGTGTTTGAGTTGAAGAATAAAGTTGTGTTCTTGATGAATCACTCTCTGACTACTTTGTTAAGCAAGTGACTTAACAGACAGTATCCTCAAGTTGCTGCCGACTTATAGCAAGTCAGTAGGGTTTTCCAGGCAAGAGATGACTAGAGGTGGTTTGCCATGGCCTGCTCTGCGTAGCAACCCTGGACGTCCTTGGAGGTCTCCCATCCAAATTCTAACCCGGGCTGACCCTGCTTAGCTTCTGAGATCTGATAAGACTGGTGTAGCCTGGGCCACTGAGGTCACGGCCCAGCTAGGATGGCCCCACACGTTTGCCCTAGCTTCGGAAGACAACCAGAATTCATGACTACCGCTGACTCTGCCCTTCTCTTGACTCCAGGGAAGGGATGGGTACGGGACTCCAACAGGGGACAAAGATTCAGCTGTGCATGCCTTGAATGTAACCTGAGAATTAGCACATGTACAAAGAAAAATCAAGGGCACACCATAAACGCGTTGCCTGTGCATCCACTGCAACTTGCGAGCAGGCCTTTTGACTCAGTCCCACATCAGCTGCCAGGGAGCTCATTTCCAGGGTGTGCAGGGCCAGATTTGGATTGGGACTATACATGCAGCCCCCAAAGAGGACAAATGGCATTGCCCTGGGCCCTTTGGGGAAATAGTGAGGGGTTCCTTCCCCCTCTTGCGCTGTGGTCCACACATATGAATCAGGCCTCTGTACGCTTTGGAAGCAAGCACCCTTGCAGCTGGCCCATGACCGAGTCCAAGGTAGGTTGGAGAAACCCAAACACAGTATGTTGAAAATCATGTAGGCTGACCCACACGTCAGGGTAGAGGGACTGCTTGCCACTGCTTCCAGGCACCTCTGACGTCCACCCTGAGATCACAGATCAACACATCCGATACCTCTTCCTTTCCACGCCGGAGTAAGTGCAGCAAATGGTCTTGTGAGGATGAGCTTCACGGCAAAGATGACTTTGGGGGGCAGGGATTGTGGCTCGGGCCACAGAGCACCTGCTTTGCAAGCAGAAGGTTCCAGGTTCAGTCCCTGCCACCTCCAGTTAAAGGATCGCCTGGACCAGGAGGGGAGGTGAAGGGGTGGGAAGGACCTTTCTCTGTATGAAACCCTGATGAGCTGCTGTAGTGCGCATGATGAGGGGTCCCCAACCTTTTTTACTTTATTTTATTTTTTCCCACTATAAAGTACAAAAACTACAACATGCCCCAACCTTTTTGAGCCTGCAGGCACCTTTGGAATCCTGAAACAGTGTGGTCGGCGCAGCCACAAGATGGCTGCCATAGGAGGTGAAGCCAGCTACAAAATGGCTGTCACGGCTTCCCTTCAGTCACACAGTGAAGATCACAGAATCATAGAGTGGGAAGGGACCTCCAGGGTCATCCAGTCCAACCTCCTGCACAATGCAGGACATTCACAAATACCTCCCCCTCCACACCCACACTGACAACTGTTCCATGCCCAGAAGATGACCAAAAAACCCTCCAGGATTGCTTCCTGACCCCAAAGTGTCAATCGGCATTTCCTTGTGCCGTAGTGGCAGCTGCTGCCAGAACAATGTTTTCAAAAATATGCACAGACAATAAAATTGCCAATGGGCAGTAAGAAGCATTTCTGGGCAAAAGTCCCACCTGGCCCTGCTTTCTTTCTAAAAATAATTGGTGGGTGCCAGGTAAGGCATCAGCGGGCACCATGGAGCCCACGGGCACCGTGCTGGGCCCCCCCGGCACAGATACTACAGAGCTACAAGGCCCAAAGGGCCTGTCTCAGGACCAGCAGCTTCATAGGTGAAAGAGGGAGAGATGGGACAACTCTAGGATTGCCCCAGGGGAGGGACCTCAGTGGACTATAATGCTATAATGTCCACTGTCCAAAACAGCCATTATCTCCAGGGGAACTGATCTGGGTCGCCTGGGTATCAATGGAAGAGGAGGAGGAGGAGATTGGATTCATTCCCCACCCTTCACTCGGAGTCTCAGAGCGGCTTACAATCTCCTTTCCCTCCCCCTCCCCACAACAGACACCCTGTGAGGTAGGCGGGGCTGAGAGAGAGCTCTTTCCAAAACTGCCCTTTCAAGGACAGCTCTTGTCAGTACTATGGCTTGCCCAAGGTCATCCAGCAGCTGTGAGTGGAGGAGTGGGGAATCAAACCCGGTTCTCCCAGATTAGAGTCCGCACACGTAACCACCACACCAGACTGGGCCAGTCTTGTGAGGATGAAATGGAGGAGAGGACAACTCCCCCCACTGGGAAGAAAGGCAGGGTGTAAATGAAACAACCCCACCAATGGAGACTGTGGAGATCCACCGGGGGGAAAAAACACACACAATACTGACCTGGGGAGACCAAGTGTCTGATTCAGAATAAGGTGGTTTTTCAAGCTGGCACTGAGTTTTAGCTTCTAGCTATTGACTTAAGTGCCAGTTGGATAAAAGGCAGCCTTTAAATCTACACTTATGCAACACTTTGGTGTACAATGGAGGAAGCGCAACAGGAGTTCGCCACGGTGTGCAAGTTATGGATCTCAGCCCTCTAAAAAGGCGGAGAGGAGCTCCCGGTGGCCTGGACGCAGTCTGGTCTGGATATTGGCGGAGCAATGCTGCCATCGTGTGGTCAACAGTATAAAATGCAGGTTATTATGTTTTACGAAAGATGTGCCCTGCCCTGAATAACAGATCTCAGAAGCTAAGCAGAAGCACTCAATGGGGCGCGGGGGGGGGGAGTGTCTCTCTAAGCTTCATGCAATCTAACAGAGTGGACTCTAGCCCACAAAAGTTCACGCTAACAGTAAACATGGTAGTCTTCAGATTGTCACAGGACTCCCCCTTCCGTGTTTGCTGCAAAGCTGAAGAAAGCGATTTCCAAATGAAAAGGGGAAATATGCTGAAATTCCACCAGAGCCCACCAGGGGCCTGCACACTAGCGGTTCTTTGTTCCTAAGTCAAACAGAGACATACTGGAGTTTTCCATCAACGTGCTTAATCCATTTCCAGCTTCACTGATATAAATATATTTGCATATTTTGAAAATCCTCAGCATGCGTGCCTTCAGATGCATTGTAATTTTAGCAAAAGCAACACCAGTTAGAAGAAAAATACCTTCCTATTCCTTATTCAAGGACAAGGAGTAATCCAGAATCTAAAATACCACTCCCCCCCAAACTATAAAGCACATCCTTAAATGGCAGCGTAACTAAAATTGCCTCCATAAATTTATCAACACACACTAAATAATCCACTTTCAATCTATTATCAATGCGCTTTCAAATTGGATTTTACCAGTCCACACTGTAAAAATCCAGTTGGAAAGTGGACTGAAAGTGGATCGAGAGTGGATTACTTAGTGTGTGTGACCACAGCCAAACTGTACTTAAATTATTTTATCCTGCTTTTCCACATAAAAACATAACCATAAACAACAGTGCTGTGAAACACACCAGCAAAACAACACACACACACCCCGACAGCCTCAACATGGACCAAATCTGAGCACAGAACAACAAAGAAAAGCAGCGTAAATGCCAGGCAGAATAATAATGTTAAAAACCCAACCTAAATGCCAGCAATGAAGGCACCTGGTGACCAATGCTCCCTCTAAGCTGTGGAGTCTTGTGAGCAAAAAGTCTACTTTCTGAGCTACTGGCATTAAAGCTGTGAGCAGGTGATTTGGCTCCTGCATAAATCAGTTTGCTCTGGAGCCCTCCTTCCTGAGCAAAGAGAAAAATGTGTGAGCCGGAGGCTAAAAAACTGTGAGCTGGCTCACACTAACTCAGCTTAGAGGGAGCACTGCTGGTGACCCTCATGGAGGGAGAAGGGTCTAGAAGCAAGGCCTGTCCTTCTCTTCACTTTGCCAGGGGACCAAGAGAAGGGCCTTCAAAGATGACCTCAGTAAATGGAAGGTTTGCATGGCTTCAGGCAGGCAGTCCCTTTGCATTCCTTTGGCCCAAACCACTTCGGACTTTTGTTAGGGCAACACCGACACTTTGAAGTGCATTCACAAATAGGGTTACCAACTCTGGATTGGGAAATACCTGGAGATCTGGAGGTGGGTCCCGGGCAATGCTCCCTCTAAGCTGTGGAGTCCTGCGAGCAAAAATTCTACTTTATGAGCTACTGGCATTAAAGTTGTGAGTGAGTGGTTTGGCTGCTGCATAAATTAGCTTGCTCTGGAGCCATCCTTCCTGAGTGAAGGCAAAAATGTGTGAGCCAGAGGCTAAAAAACTGAGCTAGCTCACACTAACTCACTGGTCCCGGGTTTGGGGACAGAAGGCACCTCAGCAGGTGTGTACTGCCAGAGACCAGTGTTCCCTCTAAGCTGAGTTAGTGTGAGCTAGCTCAGAGTTTTTTAGCCTCCAGCTCACACATTTCTGACTTAGCTCAGGAAGGATGGCTCCAGAGCAAACTGATTTATGCAGCAGCCTAATCGCTCGCTCACAGCTTTATTGCCAGCGGCTCACAAAGTAGAATTTTTGCTCACAAGACTCCACAGCTTAGAGGGAACATTGCCAGAGGACCCCCCCTGTTCCTAAGTAAGAGTTTTCTCCGGGGGAGCTGATCTCTGCTGTCTGGAGATCAGCTGCAATTTTGAGAGGCTGCTGATCCTGGAGGTTGGTCACCCTGGCCTGCGGGACACGATCACAGTTCTAGCTGCACAAAGGCCACCTGTTCCCAGCAATGTGAGTTTGTCCAGGATCTCACTGCAGCATTTTGGTCCAGCTGAAATGTCCAAGAGGTGGTTCAAAGGCAGCTGCACACGGAGTGCGATACAGCCATCTAACCTTGACATGGCCAGACGAGGTGAATTTTCCTGGCAAGGTCATCCCTTTCCAAGGAGTGTGTCGGTGTGCTAGGTCGAGGTGGTACAAAAATGCTTTGATCTACAGAATCCCCCCTGAGCCTCTAAAGACGGGGCTAGAATCCTAAAGGGACACAAGTCTGTGATTGGTCAAGTATGTAACACGGTTGATTGGAGATGAAGGTAGGCTGGCTCCTCACTGTTCCCTTTGGCAGATGGGGTTGACTGTAGAGGGCAAGCTAGGCTGGGCTGTCCAGGTGACCTCAAATGCGACACAAGCGCGGGATTTTGTAGGAGGAGGACTGTGTTGGGTCAGGACAGAGAGCCTTTTTAGGCTGACTTAACACGGTCGTTCTTCTGTAGGCAAAATACCCACAGTTACTGGAAAGGACAAAGACCCTGAATGCAAGGATCCCACCCCCGCAAACGGTCTGTTATTACTATGCATACCGTCAAGTTGTACATAAACATAAGATGAACCCCCACATACCTAGGGGGGAAAAGATGAGTTTCGGAGGGCTCTTTTTGTAGCAGGAACTCCTTTGCATATTAGGCCACACACCCCTATTGTAGCCAATCTTCCAAGAGCTTACAGAGCTCTTCTTACAGGAGCTACTGTAAGCTCTTGGTGGATTGGCTACATTAGGGGTGTGTCGCTTAATATGCAAATGAGTACCTGCTACGGCACAGAAGCCTTTCTTTCTGTTTTATGCTCCGTTTAAATGACAAATAGCTATGGACAGTCCAGGTTAGCCTGATCTTGTCAGAACTCATACGCTAAATGGGGTTGGCGTGTTTGGATGGGAGACCTCCAAGGAATACCAGGGTGGTGATGCAGAGGCAGGCAATGGCAAACCACCTCTCAAAGTCTCTTGCCTTGAGAACCCTACGGGGTCGCCATAAGTTAGCTGTGACTTGACTGCAGTTTCCACCTCATGGACAGACTTTGTGCCCCATGTATCTATTGATTCCTTAAAAGAAAATCCCTCTATTTACTTATTTACTTAATTTGTGTCCTGCCTTTCTCCCTAAAGCCGTGTATATTGTCCTCCAGTCCTCCATTTTATGGCTCAGGGTTGGCCGACAAGCTTCCGTGGCAGAGTAGGGATTTGACTCTGGACCTCCTAGACCCTAATTTGACCTCACACCGCACTGGCTCTGTTCATTCAGTTCCAAAGCACCAAACTCAGGTAGTGAAGAAGGTGCTAAGAGGAAGTTCCATAGGGCATTACCCCCCCCTCCCAATTCTCACAGGTGGCCTTGCTCCTCAAGCACAAGTTTGCCATTGGCTTCAGACCGATGCATGACTGTCCCGTGTCATGGGTTGTTTGGGCTCTACTTTTTTAATGCTCAGGAGAAGATATAGGGTATACCTCCCTTCTC
>NW_015198592.1:0-10638 GCF_001447785.1 Gekko japonicus | reverse complement strand
GTATTAAACGTGACATCTTAAACAATGCACAACACAGTCAAATGATGTTATCTTTAGACTGTAACGATAAGAAATTGATATAGTTGATGATATGAAGTAATTTGGAGCAGGGGGGGAAGCATTGCGGGAAGCCACCGGAGGGAGGGGAGGAATTGGGAACGGGGTAGACAATTGATAGAATGAAATGATTTAATTTTATATGTTGTATTCCTGAGAAAATAAAATTTGTTTACCAAAAAAACAACAACAATGCACAACACACATTACATATGTAGAAACACAATACCTTTTCCTGGACCAATCCGTTATTATGTAGCCCTATTATCTCTATAAAAATGCTCCCCTGAGCAGCTCTGTTTTACGTGGTTTGCAGAATTCTAGGAGCACGGGAGCCTTCCTGATTTTTTCGAGCAAGCAATACTGTAGGATGGGGGCTACCACAGAGAAGGCACATGTACAACCAGTTGTTCATCTTCTTGCCCATTTTCAGGGTGGCATCTACAGAAGGCTCTGTCAGATGAGTGAAGTTGTTATGCTGGGACATGGGTGGAGAGGCGGTCTTGCAGATATAAGGATCCGAGGCCATGAAAGGCTTTGCCTTGATCTGAGCTCGGTAACTGATGGGCAGCCAATGGAGTGACTACAGAATGGGTGTAATATGCATACCCCACCTAGCTCCTGGTAATAACCAAGCTGCGGCACTCTGCACCAACTGGAGTCTCCAAACTGACTTCAGAGGGAGACCTATGTGGAGTGCACTACAGTAGTCTAGTCTCCATGGTTCTGGGAGGCTAAGTCAAGGTAGGGGGCCATCTTCCAGACTAAACTAAGTTGAAAGAAAGCATTTTTGCTGCATTACATTGCTTCAGCAGCGATGTTGGATGGAGTGTAACGGCTAGGCTCTTGGCTGAGTCACCAAGGGTCAGCCGAACCCCATCAAAGGTAGGAAGCACAACTATTTACTTCCCCCTTCTAGCTGCTCTCCCTGATCCTGCTCACTGCTTCCTCCTTCAGCTGTCTTTCTGCAATGCTGGGGGTTTCCCTGGACTGGCAGACCCATTGATGACTCTCCCTCTTGCACAGATTTTGCCATGTACGCAAAAGCTGGCCCTTGGCTGTTAGATGTAGTGATGTGAAAGCAGGCAGTTTGTGGCAGGTCACTCACTGTCAGGACCTACTCACTCACCTGAGCTTTTGGTCAGCTCATGCAGTCTTTCAGCCATGAGATCAGGACCAAAAAACAACGGAGGAAAATGGACAAATATAAGGGGGAAACCAGTAAAGTACAACTGAAATAAATATGACTGAATCTTTAATTAATGGATACTAATTATGTTCATAGCATTTTTAAAATAGGTTTTTCCTATATTTATAGTGTTTTTCCTATGTTGTATTGTCTATATTTATCCTTTTTCCAACTTTTTTTTTTTTTGCTTTTCCAGTTTGGTGGGTGGTAGGGTTTCCCTTAGGGTTGTCAACTTCCATGTGGGGCCTGGAGATCTACTGGAACTAGAACTAATCTCCAGGCAACAGAGATCAGCTCCCCTGGAGGAAATGGCTGCTTTGGAGGGTAAACTCTACGGTGTTATATGCTGCTGGGTTACCTCCCCAGGCTCCATCCCCAAAATAAGATATTGTAGTTGTGGTCTGCTCTGCACTTACTCTGAAGTCAGGATAAGTATGTTTTTTTCCTGATGGACATGTCACTGTTTGATCTGCCTGTGTCCAAATGTTCGTTGGGAAGTTTTTTTTTCTATACCCGTGCTACCTAAGAAAGTTGGGACACTTACAGATGATACACTGAGGAATTTCACATTACCCTTTTTAACCCGTTTTGAAGCCGTTTTTGATCCGTTGTGGAGTAAACTGGTATAGGGCTGCCATTTCATACATGGCTTTCCCCTTCCGGTAAACAGCTGGATCTGAAGCGGTTTGCCATTTCAGACTGCACCAGTTTTTCCCGCTTTTCCCCCGCCGTTTTTCGCCTGCATGGGCGATCTCCAGCTTTTTTTTAATGTTCGCTTTAGAGCGCTATAGTGCTATAACACAACACTCCAGGCATTCCAATGGGGTTGATATAATGCTGTTTCATTATAGTGGTATAGCATTATAGTGCTATAGCACTATAAAGTGAACGTTTCCCCCCCCCAAAAAAGCTGGAGATTGCCCACGCGGGTGAAAAATGGCGGGGAAAAGTGCATTGGAACCGGGAGAAGAAACTGAAGACTACTTGGAAGTGGTTGACAGGTAAAATGCTTCAGCCCCGTTTCGTAAACGGGACAGTAGCGTTTGTGTGTGAAATTACAAATATATTCCGGTAGGGAACTGGTTCTAAAATCGTTCTGTCTGAAATGACAGATCAGACACCATTTGGGAACCATTCCTCTTCCGGATTATATTGTCTGTCTGAAATTCCTCTCTGTGTTGCAATTTCAAATCTGTTTCATTTGGAAATGCCTGAAGTTATGTTTCCCCAAATAGTTCTTTGACTAACTAGGAATCATCTTCTTTTGGAATGTTAGAATCCTTGCCAACTCACTAAAGACAGGCATGTGCAGCAAGTCATAACAATAACCTGGACAGTGCAGGTGATCGGGGAAAGTGCAGATATGGTCACATTAGCAGACTTGATCCTTCATGTTGAGATTAGCATTGTTAAGAGAAATTATCTTAATTCTTCTTGACCCAATTTCTGCCCAAAAGCCTATCATCCATTTATTTCCCTCTTTTTAGGAATTTGCGGTCTGTTTTGAATCAATTCTATTTTGATTAAAGATAAATTTGAAGAGAGTAGGGGCAGAAAGAGAGGCTCTACAAAATGTCAGAATATCGCTCTGTAAGTGCTCCGAATCAGGCAGTGTTTTTCCAAATCTTCCTGTCTTCTTGCTAAAGCACCACCCTGTGGTGTGTAACATAAAACAACTGCAAGTTCTGAAGTTACAATAGGATGCACTGATTTCTCTACAAAAAGAAAGAGCAATCCCTCTTTTAAAAGAGAATAAGAGGAAACTATGGCTATATCTAATAAATGAATTCTGGAAACACAAATCCCCTCCCCACAAAAATGCTAGCTGTTATTCAGCTACCAAATTCAGATATTGGTTTGATTTAGACATAATAATAAATGGTAATTTGTGTAGCAGACATCAGTTAGTCTAGTAGATATAAGTAACAAATCTCTCAGTGTGCATGTAAAACCTGGTTACTGCTCCTCTCCACTCTCCCAGCAGGAAGGATACACTCCCATGATGCCATCCCTGTGACCAGGTAGCTGCAAAGTATAGGGCTAGTAGTAAGTAGTTGTGGCTTGGAAATTCAAACATCACAACAAACCAAAACTGGTACAAATGTTAACAGTCCACATAGCCTGGAACAATGTTAATAGTCAACTTTTGGTGGACTATAAGTCCAGTTTGTTTGATGGTTTGTGTTCAGACATCACAACAACCAGGATTTATTGTGATGTTGGAAGTAGATGGTTAAAATGGTGATGTGATAGGTCTCCAGCAACAACAACAATCTTGCTCAGTTTGAATGTACCCAGTGCTTGAGAGGTTGCATGCAACATGCATTTTTTATTAAAAATGCATCTACTCATTTACTAGTTTTAAATCTTGATGCTATTCTTGGTGCTGTTTGCTACAGCCATGAGCTAATGCAATAACATTTATGATGATGTCTTTTAAATTTGTTATTTATAACATTTTTCCTGTTTCTGTAAACAATGATCAACAAAATAAAGAAAAGACCAAATACATCTGTCTGGAAAAGCTGGATTTGAGAAAACAAAGATAAGAGCATATTTTCTTGTGTTGTAAAATGAATATGTTTTTCGTGTGTGTGTGTGTGTGTGTGTGTGTGTGTAATATTCTGCCTTTGACAGTAGATAAATTCACACATGGAAAGGGAAGTGAGCTCTTCTATTCCTTGATTGGAGAGGTGGTGTGGTTTTGTCTAAAACTGTAGTGTCAGACATTTGGTCACTAAGTTGACTTGCAGAATCCATTTCTGTTGTGCAATGGGGAACTTCCAGAAGCTGGGAATTTGCCCCATCAGAATAAAAAGGTTGGTTCTAAATCTATCCTAATGCATGTGTCTGTCCAAATTTATCCTAATGCACGTGTCTGTCCAAAATGGAAATATTATGAAGCATTCCTACATCTTACATGCAAAGGAGGCAGCATTATAGTTGCATGAGCAACAGCTGGAAGTAGACACTAGGTGTTTTATAATAGCCTGGTGTATCTGATAAGTGCAAAATAAGCCTTAATTTTAGGTTTATGACAGCATTTTTAATTAAAGCAAGAGCTATGTTCAGTTGCTGGTTGTAGGCCAGGTGTTCTAATATCACTTCTTTGAGTATGACTGCATCAATGTAGGTTCTATCAAGAGCCAATAGTACAGGTAGATGGTTGACTTGGGCAGGTTAAGAAAACCAATAAAGTCCTCAAGCGCTGAATGGTTTCTAAGGACATAAGAAAAGCCAATGTTGGATCAGGCCAATGGTCCATCCAGTCCAACACTCTGTGTCACACAGTGGCCAGAAATCCCAGGTGCCATCAGGAGGTCTACCAGTAGGGCCAGAACTCCAGGTGCCCTCCCATTATTACCTCCAACCACCAAGAATACAGAGCATCACTGTCCCAGACATGGTATTCTATCTATACCTTGTGGCTCATAGCAACTGGTGGGCTTCTGCTCCATATGTTTATCCAATCCGCTCTTGAAGCTGTCTATGCTTATAGCTGCAGCCACTTCCTGTGGCAGTGAATTCCACATGTTAACTACTCTTTGGGTGAAGCAGTACTTCCTTTTATTTCTTCTAAGCCTACGGCTCATTATTTTCGTTCCCACGAGTTCTTGTATTGTGAGAAAGGGAGAAAAGTTCTTCCTTCTCTCTACCTTCTCGATGCCATGCATAATTTTGTAAACCTCTATCATGTCAGTGCTGCAGATAACCAAAACACAAATTCGAAGGTGAGTACATGGTATAGTTGTAGATACTGATAGCGTGTTTTGTCCTGATATTCAGGGGTGCTTCGTTGCCTTTTAAATAGTAAACATTCTTAACTAGTATCAATCAATGGGGTCAGAATAACTATTGGCTTTTTAGTCCAGTCCGTTCTCAGATTTGTACTGTACTATGATGTCCTTTTGGAAGATACATGTGGATAGAGGTGAAATTGACATCTCATCTTCAGGCGTCTCTAACTGCTGTTATACCAGGCAATTTTGGGCTGCTTTTTGATGGTTGGTGGAATGTAGTGACGCCCATCCTTTTAAGGGGAACACAAAGCACAGTCCAGGGAAGGCCGAGGATGTGTTGTGTTGGCTCTATGTTTGCCTTCCTCCTGCATAGGTAAGTAAGTAATTCTAGATTGTGATAGTTTCTCCTTAATGGGCAATTGTTGAAGAGAAAATCTGGGCAAACTGCCCCCCCCCCAATTTATGACACGTTTTTGACTACCCATTAATCATCCTATCAGCTGTGCGTACAAAATGTTGGGCAAGATGAGTAAGTGAGGGCTCACTAATCAGAGCAATGTTGACATAAATTAAAATGTTTTCACTGCCAAACACTTAATTTAAACCGTCTAGTCTCCTCTGAACTTAAAACACCAGAAGTTCATTTAAACTCCATTATTAATCTGATCGTTAAAAGGTGTTGCTGAACTTACACAGGATTTCATGGCAAGGTATGAGCTAGGCCTGTTGTCTAGGAAACCAGAACGAATGTTGCTATTCCAAATTAGAACCTGAGAATGTATGATGTTTTAATATTTGATGTTATTTAATATTTTTAATGTTTTTATTGTTGTATTATACCGGCGATATGTCGTGTAAGCCACCCTGAGCCTACGGGGAGGGCGGGATAAAAATCTAAATAATAAATAAATAAATAAATAAATGAATATTTCTCATCCACAATGATGTGGGGTAACCTGACCTAGATGGCTCAGGCCGCCTTGATCTTGTCAGACCTCGGAAGCAAAGCGGGGTCGGCCCGTGTTAGGACTAGGATGTGAGACTACTGAGGAAGTCCAGGCCGTATGTGGTGCTTTACAAGTGATATTGCAGGCTTAACGGTGCCTCTTTAAAGATATATGCATCAATAGCGTCAGTATCCCCCGCCCCTGGTTCAAAACAGTCCAGTGGCAGCTTTAAGACCAAGTTTTATTCAGGTACAAGCTCTCCCTCCTCTACAAGGACAGATTTGCATGTCCAGCCACTGTGCGCTATCTCAGGCTTGACCTTGTAGTCTCCAGCTGCACTTACTCGGCTGGGAACGCAAAGCGCGCAAACCATAACCATTGGCTTTTGCTCATTGCGGGGGGTATGTTTGATTTCACTATAAGTCAGAGGCCCTTATACTGAAGGCTATTCGGGGTCATTTCGTAGAAAAAGAGCTAGGGGGACTCATTAGCATAACTCATTAGCATATGCCACACCCCCTGACATCACCGGAAGTGTGTCCTCCCCACAGCCGGCGGCGACCTCCAGCGGGCACCAGCAGGGAGCTCCAGGCCTCGCCCTCCCGCACCTCACCCGGGGGGATGGCGTCCCCCCGCGTCTCCCCCCAAATGACCCCTGCTCATGCTTGTTAGCAGCTCGTATCTGCAAAGCCTGATTTGTTTCCTCTCACCACTAGATGCCAGGTGCGAGACGGCCCAGCTCATCTCAATGTTTGGGATAGCTCGATTAATGATTTCTTGATGGGTAGCCAGCACTTAAGATATAAGATGCTTAGTTTTAGCTATGTATCTTGTCTCAAGGTCTGCCTAAGCTCCGCTCTGTGTATGCGCTTGAGGCCTGATGGATGGGAGCGTAGCCTTTTATTTCGGTAAATCTGGCCATTGCTTATTAAAATCTCCTTGTAAGCAAACCTGGGCCTTGCATATTGTTTCCTTGGGATTTCTGCAAACTGGAGGTCCTGGCCAGATCCCTAAACAAGACTGAGATTAAGGGTTCCCTTGCTGCTTTTTGCCCCCATTCAATGTCTTGTTTTTCACGGTTATTTTAGCCTCCATGTGGGAAGAGGCATACCATTGCCCTTCATATGCACCTGTATACCAGCTAAACTCTTCAGGCTGCCACCTGCTGGCTGCTCCCATATTTGGAGGGCTCACCTGGCGTCAACCAGAGCCAGGGCCTTTCCCATTGTGGCTCCACCTCTGTGAAATGGGCTCCCTGGAGTGGTGGAGATCCTTAGAAGGTGCTGCAAGGCCCATTTGTTGGCCAGGGCTTTTGACGGGCTGTGAATAGCAAGTGTCTTTTAAGTGGGGTGATGGTAGAGGAATTTGGGTCTTGTGTTTTTTTTAAAAAAACGTGTGATGTTTTAATTATTAATGTAAGCCACCTTGAGGCAAGAGGAAAGGCAGGGTGAAAATATTTAAATACATAACAAGGCCTGCAGCTATTCTCACCCAAGTTGCAGCCCAGGCAATTAGTTGGGAGAAGCAGAGTCTGGCAAGCAAAGGTTTAAGAAGCTTAGATGTCTCCCTGTGGCTTTGTGCATTGGCTTGTTTCCACTACAAATGGCACCAGGCTCACAAGAAGGGAATCTTCCCGCCTCCCTGCTCTGACTGAAGCCCACTGTACCACCAACACTCAAATGCTGACCCATGTCTGTGGGTCATTTCACAGACAACAGCCTTCTTTGGGGAATTAGGTAATGGGTAGATATGCCCCGAAGGCTATGGCTTGGATTCACCACGGATTTTCTAGGACAGAAGGGATTTCCATCAGTGGAGTAGGCTTTCTCCTTTCCCGCTGCATCCTGAAAAGTTTCTCCCATGAGAAAAGGAACTGGCAAAAATGGCTCCCACCTTCTGTTTTGTGGAAATCCCTCCACTGGTTCCAAATGAGATCAGTGTGTGGATGATACCACAGAGGAAGACGAATCTCTCCTTTCTTATGTAGGTTTGTCTGTGGGGTAAGTCAGTCCTACTTTGTGGGGAGGAATTCGCACCAGTTCTACAGTTACCTCCTTTCTGTGGGTGGGACCCAGCCTGCTTCCCCACTGACGCTCGCCCTATTCCCCTGCTCCTAGACCCCCTGTCCCACATGGCAGCAAAGCTACTTGGAAGATTCTTTTAAGGAATGGCAAGAATGAAGGTAGAACTACTTGTTACAAGTGTTCCCTCTAAGCTGAGTTAGTGTGAGCTAGCTCACAGTTTTTTAGCCTCCAGCTCACAGATTTTTTCCTCAGCTCAGGAAGGAAAGAGACTGATATTTTGCTGTTTATGAGTGTATATCTGCTGACACACACACTATATGAACTTTGCGCACACATGTATGCCCATAGGCATAGAGAAAGCTGCTTGCATTACCTACTGTGAGAGATTTCACATAGAGGACACTTGCTTGCATTTTATGTTAATGAGGTTTGCACACATTCAGCTCAAGAGCCTTATGGGAAAGAGAAGCACATTTTAGCCATTCTTAGCAGAAACAACGACTAAGGAGAAGAAATTCCCCCATTGCTGAAGGACCTGATGTCACGCAGTATATGGATCTGCTCTGCATCTGAATTGCCATTTCCGGTTGGAAGGTGCCTTGTTTGCCTGGGAAAGCCAAGATCTATCTGCACATCAAGGGAGATACAGGATGTCAGAACTTCACACCTGACCAGATGGCTTTCCATGAGATAGAGTTTAGAGTTTCAAATATTGTCCACACTCCTAAGGTACATGCCCCTTTCCACATGCACCAATGAGTGAGGTTATGGGATGGACTTGTAAGTAGGTGGGTTTAGAGAATGGCAAGGCTGCCACCCAGCTGGAGATTCAACTATAAAAAGTGAGGACCATGCTTTAGGTTTTTGCTAGCCGCAATCCCCATCAACATCCCCTGTCTTCTTTCTACCCCTAAAGCCCAGCTTTCTATCAAACAACCCTATTTTCTATTTCTGATCTTTTTGATGTGTGCAGCCAAGGAGGTCCATGCCTTGCTGGCTGGTTCTAGCAGGTGTGAATTAGCAACATCCCTAGGTCTTATTTTCTTACCCCTCAATTTTCATCGCATCAGACAAGGCTTCAGGAAAGATAAGTATGAACGTAAACCTACCTACCTCCTAAGTAAAAGGGAAGCTATTTTTATATTTCTGTGTGTATGTGATTTTGATATTGTTCAGTAAAAAGACAAATTGTTTTGGAAAACACCAGTCTCGTCTCTATCACTGGGAACTCTGGGGCTGACAGGACCTCCATAAACTTTGGCAAGAACTCACGTTAAATTTAGTTGCCATCTGCTGTACATAAAGCAGTCTGGCTAACAGATGGCTCCAGAGCAAACTAATTTATGCAGTCGCCAAATCGCTCTCTCACAACTTTAATGCCAGTAGCTCACAAAGTAGAATTTTTGCTCACAAGACTCCACAGCTTAGAGGGAGCATTGGATGGAAGTAACTTTTGGTCCCTTCTATCATGTTTCTGCAAAGAATGTCTTCTCCATGGGAATGTTTAGCTGTTGCTTTCGAGTTTTGACAGTCTCTCACTCGCAATTCCTTCCTGTGCCTTCCTTCTAAAATTGGTGCCTGGGTGGTCCATGGAAACATCTTCCATTGCCTTGTCAAATAGAAAATAGAAATCTTTGTAAGTCTGGCAATCGAATGCTGTTGAATTTCCAGGTTTGGGATTTTCAGAAGTGTGGCATTCGAGTGGTAGTTTCAAAAGTACCCACCAGAAGATGACTCATCTCGCCACAGACGAGGATGTCCTTTTTTTTCTTCTTTACCTTCGAGGATGCTTCTGTTAAGTGGAAAGCTGTTAGTAGCTGAGGATTCTGTGCCATAAAAGGGTTTCAGAGGCAGACACCACTGCTGCTCTTTCTGAAAATGCTGCTGGATGGATAAGGGCTTCTTATGATGTAGTTTCAAAATTACCCTGCTAAATAAAGCATTCACATATTAGTGTGGGGGGAGCAGGAAGAAAATAGAGGCTGGTGCTGAATGCTGATTACGTTGCAAGCCTCTCTGTAATCATGCTCTGCAAAGTCCAATGGTTTAACTGGGGCACAAACAGAGCTTTTACACATTAGACACTGGGGAAAACAATGCGCCCCATGGTCAGGGCCTTTTTTGTAGAAAAAGCCCAGCAGGAACTCATTAGCATAATAGACCACACCCAACAGCAGAAACTCATTAGCCTATTAGGCCACCCCCCTGGCAACACAGCACATTAGCATATTAGGCCATACCCCCATGTTACCAGAAGTGTGGTCATCCAGCCACACCCACCTTTTGCTTCTTATTCTGTTTACCTTGTTTGTTGTCAAAACCCAGGGCTTTTTATGTAGCAGGAACTCCTTTGCATGTTAGGCCACACACCCCTAAAGTAGCCAATCCTAATGAGTTTCTGCTGTTGGGCGTGGCCTATTATGCTAATGAGTTCCTGCTGGGCGTGGCTAACTCGGGAGCCAGCCGGAACTCTGTTCCTGTGTGTTCCTGCCCAAAAATAGCCCTGCCCATGGTCATTATTTCCCTTAAGATATTTATCATGATGTCAGTCCTCATTGTATTTAATCCAGCTAATTTGAGGCTATATCAGTAGTATGTAGGATTGCCAGCCTCCAGGCGGTACCTGGAGTTCTCCCTGAGTTATAAGTGATCTCAGGTGACAGAGATCAGTTCCCCTGGAG
>NW_015198591.1:0-8833 GCF_001447785.1 Gekko japonicus | reverse complement strand
TTTCCTGGAGAAGTTGGCATAACAGTCCTGTACTACATGGGCCATTATAAGGCATCTCCTTATATCCTGAGCTTTCACTATGGTTAGTTTATGCCAGTGAACTCAAAAAACAGTCTGCCAGTGTTGAAACTATTCACCAACAACTGTACATCAAATATCCTGTTATATTTTCAGCCTGGACGCTCACTGACTGAACTACTATGTTTCTGCATCTGCAGTCATCAGAACAATTTAAAACTAAATTCAACTACTGATATATTAGCTGTTTTTGCAGACCTAGAAGTTTTCCTGTCTACATCAGAGGCCCCTTCAAGCTAATCTTACACAACAGTGCCTAAATTATTCAAGTACCAGGTCTTGTAACAGATGCAAGGGCAGAAATGTCTTTAAGCAAGAGTCTCATACAGATGGCCCTGGGGCCTCATCTGGAATGTTGGAGTTCTCAGTGTAGCTCACACAACATCCTATTTACTTTCAGGGTCAAGCAGCCACCCACTCACAAGACGATCCAACTGTAGAAGCTTGCAGGGTAGTTCACAGGGTAAACTTGACTCATGTATGTGAACTTGCAGCAGTATGTCAATGTCCTACACATGAAAGAGATGAGGCAGAAAGTTTATCAGAAATGAGGCTTTGACACTAGATGGCTTTTCAAAACCTTTTCACTCCCATTTTGTTGTGCTTCCCTGCCTCAGATGTACTCCAGGAAGGAAATACATTACACAATGTGCATCAGGAAGAAAAATCTGGGTATTATTATTGACCAGACTGAGGTAGAGCTCACATTTTGGGTTGAAAAATTATGGACATCTGATAGCTATGGGAATTGGCCCTCTGACTTATTTGGCTTTTTACACTCCTTTCAGCCCTTGTCTCTAATATAATCTCCAAGAGGTCTGAGTCAGCTGCAGTAGCTCCAGCATGGAAGTATTCATGAATTATCTGTAAGTCTTCCCCAGCTGGAACTTGATTTTATGCCAAGGGCTTGTCTGTATAACAAATATAGGCCAAATATACACTGATGGTGACTGATGAACACATGGATATGGTGTAAAAATTCATGGAGGAGAAGTCCATCAGTGGCTATCAGCCATGATTCCTAAATGGAATCCTTCTGAATGTAACTTTGGGGGGGGGATAGAGGGGGTTTAAGTCTTCATGCTCTTGCATGTTGACCTTCTGAAGGCATTGGTTGGCCAGAGTTGGCATCAGCATGCCCTGAGGTGTGGCAGCTGCCAAGGTCATGGATTCTGTACAACCAACATGGTACACAGTAGAATATGAAAACCACAATTAAAATAACTGTGTAACAAACCACTCAAACCTAATCTCATATAAACTTTTAGTGTCATTAGAAACTGAATACCACTACACTGTAACAAACTTACCTATGAAGTTCTGATATTGTATATATATTTTACTTAACTATCCCATATATGTATTAAACCTGCTAAGGTAAAACTTTTACTCAATGTATAATCTGTCCATACACTTTACATTATTCACAGAAAGCAAGAGAAGTCATTCATTAAATTCAGTCCTTTCGGATGCATTGACTGTAAGCGAAAAATCATTTTAGTTTCCATCTGTAACAGATGTTTTTGAACATGTGAATAGAGAGTCATGGCTGAGATGCAACAGAGTTAAACAACATTTAATGCAAGGGTCCCATGCAAGGGTCACTTCCAGGCTGGATTACTGTAACTCACTGTACGCAGGCTTACCCATGAACATGATCCAGAAACTTCAGCTGGGGCAAAATGCGGCTGCTCACCTACTGACTGTGATGACTATGCGGGCACACATTAAGCTGGCACTCTGCCAATTGCACTGGCTACCAATTGAGTACTGAATCCACTTCAAGGTGAATGAATGAATGATGTTTACTCATGGTCAAAGACCATTTGTCAAAATAATACATATTACGAACAGATTAGCTTTCAGTCCAAAAGTATAACCTTAAAACTATTAAAATGTTAAAAAATAAAAAGTTTAACAGTCCATTATATCAGAATAACTATGAAAATGTCTAAAACTAAACTAATTATAAGTCATGCAAAAGTTGATTGAGGGTTTTTATTGTGGAATTTTACCAGCTGCAAGCAGAATTTAGCTATTTGTCTGGAGTTTTGCTGATTTTCCTCTGTCGCTTCAAGGTGATGGTTTTAACCCTTAAAGCCTTAAGCAGCCTGGGACCAACATATCTAAGGGACCACCTCTCCCCATATACCTCCCCGGAGAGCCTTATGCTCCGCTGAGCAACATCTGCTGGTTATACCTGGCCCAAAAGACATTCGTCTAGCCTCAACTGAGGGCTTTCTCAGTCCTGCCCCCCCCCCCCTCGCGGAACAAGCTCCCACTTGAGATCAGGGCCCTGCAGGACTTATTATAGTTCTGCAGGGCCTGCAAAATGGAGCTGTTCCACCAGGCCTTCGGTTGAGGTGATGGTCGTCCAATCCCATGGCCTCTCCCTGCAAAATGGCCTTACTGAAATTGCCTATGGTTACTACCTATCCAGATGCCATTTTAGTTAAACTTTTAATCTGATTTTTATATTTTAATCTGATAATTGTTTATATTGTAAATGAAATCTTGATGTTACCCACCCTGAGCCCACATGAGGGAAGGGCAGTATACAAATGGGCGGTTTCCCCATACATACCCCAGAGAGCACTACGGTCGGGGTCTCAAAACCGACTGACCCTCCCGGGCCCCAAGGATGCCAGGCTTGCTTGCTACCACCAGGGCCAGGGCTTTCTCAGTAGTGGCTCCATACTCGGGGAATGAGCTCCTGAAGGAGATCAGGGCCCTGCGGGATCTTTTACAATTCCGCAGGGCCTGCAAGACGGGAGCTCTTCCACCAGGCTTTCAGCTAAGGAGCCGCCACAACTACAGAGCCCTGGCCACAATAGAGTCCCCTGGCCCTTGACTTTGGCATATAGCCTACTATGCCACCCTTGTTTCAAAAAGATCATGAGCAGAAGGATTGTTAGATCTCCGGGCACATTTTTCAAAGTACACCATCGTAATCATTAATTGATCATTACTTTTGTTTTAAATCCCCAAAGGGAATAATGCAATAAACTACAAAACTACAAAGAAAATATTAGGGAGGGAACTACATCTAGGGATAAAGAATAGATAACCACACTATACTAAAACCCCAAGAGGAGGAGATCTTATCCCTGTTAGTGTAAGTGTTAATACTATAAGTGTTAGTATCACAATATACTTGTAGAGTTCTTGTTTATCTCAGCTTCAGTGTTTATGTATTAATATGTTAGTTGTTACGAAAGAACTTTCTGATTATCTTCTTGTTCTTTGCTTCAAAAGGCTATTTTCCGAGTCCTTCTGCCTTTACTTCGGCTTTCTGTCTCTAAAGTCATATACAACTCTGGCAGCACCTGCTCCCATTTCTGCAGCAGAGTCCTCTTCCATTCCAGAGGTGGCAGAGTCACTAGATTTCGTTTCTTCCTCCTTGGACTCTTCCTCCGTTCCCAACTGGTGCCGCAAAACTCTTTAGCTTTGAAAGTGGAGTCTATCTTCTCTCTTTTATCATTGATCTTAAAGATGACACCCTCCGGGATCACCCACCTGTATGATATTCCATTACTTTGAAGGAAAGAAATTAAATCATAACCAGCACTTTATAAATCTGAATTTATAACCTGAACTGTTTTAGATGATTTTATGTAGATTTTAATTGTATTAATGTGTTAAATTCTGTATTGATTGTTGTGAGCCGCCCTAAGCCTGCTTTGCAGGGAGGGCAGGGTACAAATTAAACCAATAAATAAATAACTAAATGCAATAAATAAATAATCCACATAGTCTGCATTTTTGCACATTTCTGGCTTACGTGTTATTTCCTTATTTGTATGCTGTCTCCAAAATCCCGATACATAAGAACATAAGAGACCTATACCTTGTGGCTAATAGCCACTGATGGACCTCTGCTCCATATGCTTATCTAATTCCCTTTTGAAGCCGTCCATGCTTGTAGCCGCCACCACTTCCTGTGGCAGTGAATTCCATGTGTTAATCACTCTTTGGGTGAAGAAGTACTTCCTTTTATCCGTTCTAACCCGACCGCTCTGCAGTTTCATGGAGTGCCCACGAGTTCTTGTATTGTGAGAAAGGGAGAAAAGTACCTCTTTCTTTACCTGCTCTTTCCCATGCATAATCTTATAAACCTCGATCATGTCACCCCTCAGTCGTCTTTTCTCCAAGCTAAAGAGCCCTAAGTGCTTTAACCTTTCCTCATAGGGAAAGTGTTCCAACCCTTTTATCATTCGAGTTGCCCTTTTCTGCACTTTTTCCAAAGCTATAATATCCTTTTTAAGGTGTGGTGCCCAGAACTGCACACAGTATTCCAAATGAGGTCTCACCATTGATTTATATAGGGGCATTATTATATTGGCTGATCTGTTTTCAATACCCTTCCTAATAATCCCCAGCATAGCATTGGCCTTCTTTATTGCAGTCACATATAGAATTTGGGGGATATGCCCTGCCATAACAGGAGAATCAAAAGAGGTATAGTTAGGTGAAATTCCATGGCTTTGCACATTTACCTAAGTACTGGAGAGGAAATTCCTTGCCTTGCTAAATTGTGCTGCTAAAACTCAAAAGGCTGGAAACCCCAGGAATCAGACAAATGAAACATTACCTTTTCCCACTCATTTTGGTTCTAAACATGGCTGCATTTTCTCTCTCTTTTCAATCCTTTTTATGTAGATATGATCTGAATAGCCCATCATAATAAGAACTAAAAATAATCAAAGACAATTCATCGTTACTGTGATTACTATCCACAAATGAGCAATTGTAGACTTTTATACTCGTTCCATAAACACATCCCAGAGCAAAGGGCCAATTTAAACATTGTGACCCCCATATGCAGTTATCTGGAAAACACATATTTATGGGGGTTGTTGTCTGTGTGATTTAAATTCTTCAAAACTGTTTACCACGTGAATACCTATTTGTGAATAATGCATACAATACTGTATGGCTACATGGCAGATTTCCATGCAATCAAGAGCATCTGCATAGTAAGCTCTTTTCACTTGGAGAACCAGCAGCATTTTTCCGTCAGCCTCCAGACAGGCATTATAATATTGGAACTGGCTCTGAATCACAATTAAAACTGACTTGTAAACAACTGTGCCATACGACAAGGCCAAAGTTATGCTACTACTGAACTGAACAGATGCTAGTAAAATATTTGCAGTGAAACCTCAAAGCCGTGCAAAGTTCTTGTAGCTTTGTGCTTCAGCAGTGTATACTTGGAAAAACAAACTGTAACCTGCAAGTCCGCAAACTTATGAACTGAGTTCAAAAGCTTGATGAGGTTTTAATAGGAATTCCGTGAGGTTTTATTTTAAAATTGTCTTTCTTTCAAAGAAAAACAACAATGTGATTCTCTGATAATAGCTGCAGGTTTAATTCACCATTGAAAACCTTCATTTGGAGGCTGTTGTTATGGTTCAGTAAAAATGCGGTTGCATGTCAAAATGCCTATGATCAGGGGTCATTTCGTAGAAAAAGAGCTGCAGCTCAATAGCATAACTTATTAGCATATGCCACACTCCCTGACATCACCGGAAGTGTGCACCAGCCCCTCTGACAGGCAGAAGCACCTGGGATCCATTCTTCCCCCCCTCTCCCTTCCCTTCGCCTCCAAGTCGGGCGAAGGGAAAGGGGAGGGGGAGGATCTCAGGCGCTTCTGCCTGACAGAGGTGCTGGCCTGCCCACAGCCAGCCTAGGTGAATTATAGAATCATAGGCTCATAGAGTGAGAAGGGACCTCCAGGGTCATCTAGTCCTGCACAATGCAGGAAATTCACCAATACCCCACACACACCCCAGTGACCCCTGTTCCACGCCCAGAATATGATTTAAAAAACCCTCCAGGATCACTGGGGGCCAAACTGGCCTGGAGAAAAATTGCTTCCTGGTCCCATAGTGGCGATCAGCATTTCCCTGGGCGTGTAAGCACTGATGCAACCCTTCCTGCTCTACCTCTCATGATTTGCCTAAGTTCACACAATCAGCATTATGATCCTTTTGAAGTTGAAAGCATGATATAAATGCAAAGGACTATTTGTAAGATTATCTGTAAGACACAAGACCAGGACGCATCTCACTTCTGGCAATCACTTGGAGAGACCCTATCACTCAGCTTCCATTGCCCCACACATACCCCACACTGGAATAAGAACATAATATCAGGCCATAGCACATTGCAATAAAGCCCCTACAACTGTATACAGAAATACTGAGCTTCCCTACCATTTGCCACAACTAGCCCACCACACAACCAGGATCAAGACTCCTAAGTGGACCAACAGACAGGCATACACTCGTTTGAGAAACTGAGTATTACATTACAACACCTCTGGAACATTACAGATCAGTAGAGGCAGCACTGCACAGTGGTCAGAGTTGCAGATTGATGTGGGGAGACCCAGGTTTGTATTCTCACTCTGCTGGCTGAGTGACCCCGGGCCAAATCTCCCCTTCTTTACCTAACCTACCCCACAGGGTTGTTGTGAGGATGAAATGGAGACTCATGGGCAGGGTCCCCAGCTTCCCTGGCAGGAACACTATGTTAAGAAATCTCTCACAATTATGCAGCCATAGCAGGCAGGAGGGAAGGAGGCGAATACCTCCAGTGCCAGAGACTTGTAGAGGAAGAGTCAAACTTTGGGGACTCACCCGTGCACCAGAGGGCCAAGGCAGCAGGAGGCAAGAAGCCTGGGCGAGCTGGGCTCCTCCATGCCTGGCAGAAGATGAGGTGCAGAGGCAAGAGGTGGGCAAGCAGAAGAGGCACTCAGCCAGCCATACAAGCTGCGTGCAAAGAAACTCCGCCGCCCCAAGCTTCAGGGCTGCCTCGTTAAAATTCCTTTTTACCCACCATGGAGAACAATCGAGGGGATAGGGGTAACCTGTTTGGGGGCCTGTAGAATTGGACCCCCTGGTCCAATGTTCTTCAAACTTGGTTGGTATCTTGGGGAGAGGCTCCAGCAGCTACCCTGCGAGTTTGGAGCCTCTCCCTCAAACCTCCTCCCCTCCAGCCACCAGAATATACCCTATGTTTTTGCCATTGACTTCAATGGCCCATAGGATATAATGGGGCCGAAATTGACATTCGGCTGGCCGTTTTTCAGGCCCGGCGTTCTTGCGCAGATCCTGAAAAAGGAGGGGGAGGCCGTGGCTCTGCAGGCCGTTTTTCAGGCCCGGTGCTCGCGGAGCCTAAAAAAGGCGGGGAGGGCAGCTCAGCAGTCCCCCCCCCCCGGTGGTTGCAGCTGCCGCTGAGAACAGCAGTGGCGGCCATAACTTTTTAAAGAGCCCCTAAGGACAGCTGGGGGAGCCAGAATGACCTCTGGCGTGAGAGGTGGAATTTGCCCCTACGAGTCCAAGGCCACCACCCTGGGGCTCAGGGAGGCGGGAGAACGTTTCGCCCCCCCGCAAGCGTCGCAACAGCACCAGCGACCATAACTTTTTAAAGAACCCCCAAAGAGAGCTGGGGGAGCCAGAATGACCTCTCACACGCGAGAGGTGGAATTTGCCCCTATGAGTCCAAGACCACCCCAGGTCTCAGGCAGGAAAAAGAACTTTTTTGGGGGGCCCCCGCAAGCGCGGGGGCCATAACTTTTTAAAGAGCCCCCAAGGAGAGCTGGGGGAGCCAGAATGACCTCTCGCGCGAGAGGTGGAATTTGCCCCTACGAGTCCAAGGCTACCCCCCCCCCCCTGAGCTCTGGAGGGGCACAAAAACTGTTTCGCCCCGCCCACCCCACGGGTGTCGCAGTCGCTGCCAAGAATAGCGCCGGGGCCATAACTTTTTAAAGAGCCCCCAAGGAGAGCTGAGGGAGCCAGAATGACCTCTCGAGAGGTGGAATTTGCCCCTACGAGTCCAAGGCCACCACCCCAGGGCTCAGGGAGGCAGAGGAACGTTCCCCCACCCCCAGGGTTGCCCAACTGATGGCTGGTGGGAGCAGAGTGCACAGGCTGCAATCCTAGCGGCACTATCCTGAGAGCAAGCCCCACTGAATAAAAGTGATAATTGCACATGCTCTTTATAAATCTCTCTCAAAATTTGTCTAGATTATTAAACAAGCACTCCCTTTCCACCAACATTGCTCTTATTATCAGTTGCTTGCCTTCTCTTCCTTTTACAAATCGCTATTGCCAGACAGCCGACTTTATTAAAAACAACTCAGACTAGGATAGATTCAGGTGGGTAGCCACGTTGGTCTGAAGCAGTATCCGAAGAAGCATGTGTGCACATGAAAGCTTATACCCAGAATAAAACTTTGTTAGTTGCCACTGGATTCAAATTTAACTCAGACTAGGAGTTTCATAGGATCACAAATAGGTCCAAACCTACCAATGCTGTGCAGTAGATAAAATGGCTACCATTGTAGATATCTCCCCTAACTCCTTTGACTAATCCTATGGTGCTGCTACTGAGGAGCCCTTTGCTGCCCCATTCTCTTTGAAGACCGTGGAGGAAAAAGACTTTGCACATGCTCCGTGGCAATCCCTTCTTAAATTCTTGAGGGAGGCTGAAGTTAGGATTGCCAGCCTCCAGGTGGGGCCTGGAGATTTCCTAGAATTCAAACTGATTAGCTAGGGTTGCCAGGTCCCCCCTGGCCGCCAGTGGGGGATGGGGGGGTGGGGTTGCCAGATCCAGGTTGGGAAGCTCCTGGAGATGTGGGGGTGAAGCCTGAGGAGGACAACCACCTCAGTGGGGTACAGAAAGCCACAGATTCCACCCTGCAAGGCATCCATTTTACCCCGCTGAGGCCCCTCTCCTCCCCAGGCTCCAC
>NW_015198590.1:0-8270 GCF_001447785.1 Gekko japonicus | reverse complement strand
GCCGACGCTTCCCCGTACGGGGTTGGTGCGGTTTTGAGCCACGTCATGTCGGATGGGTGAGAGGCTCCAATCGCTTACTACTTGCGGTCTCTAACAGCTGCAGAAAAAAACTATGCCCAGATCAACAAGGAGGGCCTGGCTTTGGTGGCGGGAATTTAAAAATTCCACTGTTGGGCCTGTTTGCACCAGACTGCCAAACTCCGACAGTTATTTCGGCCCGCATGTTGTGTTGGGCTGTGTTCCTGGCAGCCTATGACTTTGACCTCAAGCACTGTCCTGGCAAGGCAATCGGACATGCGGACGCTCTTAGCTGCTGCCCTCTGCCACAAATGGACATCGATCTGGTGCCAGTGCTTGAAGTACTGCCAATTGACAAACTGCCTCAGCCTCCGGTCCACTCTTTGGACTTTGCTGCTGCGTCAGCTAAGGACTCTACCCTCTCCCGTCTCAACTGGGTTTGGAGGGGGTGGCCGGCAGGTAGAGTGGACCAGGAGTTTAAGCTGTACCACACGAGGCAAACCAAACTGTCGGTTGCAAGAGGGTGCTTGTTATGGGGGAACCGGGTGGTGGTACCTCCCAAACTATGGGAGCGTGTCCTGGAAGCTCTTCATGATGGCCATCCAGGCATAGTGCATATGACCTAAGATAGACTCTGACGTGGAGGATTGGGTCCAGCACTGCATGACCTGCCAGTAGTCCAGAACTGACCCACCTCAAGCCCCGTTCAGCATTGGGAAACTACTTGTAAGCCTTGGTCCAGGCCACATGTAGATTTTGCCAGCCCATTTCAAAGGCAAATGTTTTTTATTATTGTTGATGCCTTCTCAAAATGGCTTGAAGTTGTTAATATGCGTGTTACTACATCAACAGCCATTATAAATGTATTGCGTTGGGTTTTTGCAACCCATGGTTTGCCAGCCATCCTGGTATTGGACAACGGGCCCCAATTCACCTCAGGGGAATTTGAAAAATTTATGTCAGATAACGTGATTAAACATGTAATGTCTGCTCTGTTCCATCCGGCCACAAACGGGCAGGCCGAACGGATGGTTTGGACGATTAAGGAGTCTTTAAAAAAGTTGGGACCCAGGGACTGGGGGCAGAAGTTAGTCTCATTCCTCCTTAGGCAGCATATCATGCCCTGTACTGCCACTGGTAGGAGCCCAGCCAAACTCCTGATGGGTCGTAGACTCACTACGCTTCTGGACAGGCTCCATCCGGACCTGACAGAAACTAGACCCCCCCAAAACAGAGGTCCTGGAAAGCCCGCGCACTTTCAAACAGGGAGACAAGGTTTTTGCACGGAACTATGCTGAGGGTCACTTATGGCTTCCCACCATAATCTCAGACATTCTGGGTACCCGTATGTACGTGGCGCAGCTTGCAGATGGCAGGAAACTGTGCCCCCCCTGTAGATCAGCTCAGGCAGAGGTGGGCTGACTCCAGTCTAGAGTCCTGCACCGAACCTGACTCGATCCCTCACCCAGAAGGCGAGCAGCGAGGGCCTCCAGTCGAGGAGGTGAGTGTTGCAGAGCCCCCCATAGAACCTGAGTGTGGACTAATTCCCACTCAAGACAGTGACCGCTCAGATATCAGCCAGCCAGACTCACTGGATAGTGAGCCATCCAGGGCCCCTGCAGTGGTTACACCACCTGAACCTATTCGCAGGTCGGGTCAAACAAGGCATGCCCGTTCCTATCTGAAATACTACATTTGTACGGGTAATGTTCCATCTTAGGGGGGAGGAATTGTTGTGTCTTAACCATTGAAACACAATGTTAAGCTTGAAACCTCAGCCGGATTCTAATCTGGAACAACACTATTGGCTGAAGCATGTTCAGTAACCAATCAAATGTAAGAGAACTGTGCTGGAGGGAACTGTGTTTATTGGTTGTTATCTCTGTAATACAATTGGACCTTAACTATGTGAGGGCATGGCTACTGCAGCCCGGGAGAGTTTAAAAGGAGCTATGCTCCACTGTTGTTTGTTTGTTGTGTCGTCTGATGCTGTGTGACCTTTGGAAGTTCTCATTCTCAATAAAGCTGATTCACTTTGTTACTTACTTCGTTGTTGAATTGCATACTTAACAGCCCAACTCCTGGGTATCCTCATCATCTGAATCCTGAAGTTGCACTTATCTGGCATAGAGCACTCACCTTTCCCACTTGCAAGTTGCAGATCTCACAATCCCAGGTGGCTGACACAGATGCAGGCTCTTCTGCATGTTTCTGCTTCCCTGCCTTGGCCCTCTCCAGGGCCTCAATTTTTGCTGCCAGGTCTTGCAAGGAGGGCCCACCCTCATCCTCAGAGGATGAGATGGCCAGTGGCACCCATCTGGGAGCCCTCTCAGCCAGGCTGTCCTTCTTCTGTGCCTTCCTGGCTGACATACATCTCCCATGAAGATGGAAAATAAAGAGGAGAGATTGGTAAACCAAATACACCCAGTATTAATCCTGTAGGATGAGGGATGGCAATGTTGCCCTAAACCCAGCTAGAACTGTGGTCTTATTTCAGTGATCATGTAGCAAATGAACACACACATGAACTCATGCAGTGGCCTAACACTGAACTGGACCCCTGGTCCCTCAAGGTCAGTACTGTCCACATAGGCTGGCTCTGTGCAACTGGTCCCCTAAAGCCCACTGGTGGGAGAGAACAATGTAGCTGCCTTATACTGAATCAGATCCCTGGGCCTGGTGGGAGAGAACGTATGCAGCTGCCTTATTTTGAATCAGACCCCTGGGATCCACTGGTGGGAATGAACCTCCATGGGACCCTAGGGAATATGGCCCCAGCTACCACCTACACTGAATCAGACCCTCATCCCTCCAACCCCAACCTGACTGCTGGTGGTAGCTGGGCTGGGCTGGCCCCACTGCTGGTGCCCAAAGGAAGCTGAGGTGAAATTAAGGGCCCTGGCTCCAAATGCCCCTAGCTCATTCACAGATGAGAGCAGCAGGTGAGGGAGCCTGCCAGCCACCCGATGCCACATTGCCTGGCTGACTGAATGGCAGTGGTTAGCTAGGGCGAGCACTCTCTCTGCTGGAGGTCGTGCAGCCAGAAGGCCACGGCTCGGGGTGGTGAAGGGACCAACAATCCCCAACCCACCTGGTGCCTCCCTGCATCCCTTCCCAGGGAGTCCTTCAAACCTTGCCTGCTGAGGCAGGCTCACGCCACCGCCATAGACCAGCTGGTGAGTTCTCTCCTCATAGCAATGTGCTCTTCCCCAGCCGTGAAGCTCCATTCTCTCCCAGCTTGTGCTGGGCCGATCTGCCCTTGGAGGGTGGCTGCCGCCAGACCTGGCTGGCAAGCTCACCCTTGATTGTCCAGCACTCCCACACTGAGCCCTGATTGGCTGGCTCCCCCTTCTGCTTCATCCAAGTAGAATGGGGGAGGGCAGGCAAATGCCAGCGCCTGCTTTATGGCAGGCACTGGTCTTTTTCTGGTCTGTGCCCATTCCTAGTACAGAGTATGAGCTGGTGTGGGTATTTTTTAAAACGCTTGTTCCCTCCTATAGTAAGTGATGGTATTTAGAATTGTATAGTATTTCAGAGTGTTCAGACATATCTGACTAACTCTTGCAACATGTTTGTCAGTTAGGTTAGTATAGTGGACAGAGTGTTGCCCAAAGCCACTCAATAAATTTAGAGGCAAGAAGCAGGGACTTGCTGGTACATCATCAATCTCTTATAACACAATTTTAAGCCAAAGTGCAAGTCTATTTAGGATTACACTGACAGACAGAGCAGTGTGACTTAGAATCAGCATCTCACATGAATATCCCTCAAAACAAAAACAAATACTGAAACTTCACTGGTCAGTGTTTGGATGGGAGAAAAGAATGAGGAGTACTGAATCTGGCACCATGCACCCACTCCCCAAAAGCCAATCAACTTTATTTCTTGAGACAGTCATGCATGCAACAATGTACCAGCAGCACTTGTTCATGTGTGACTGCCCGACCAGCTAAGGATATGTTATATGGAGCCTGTTTCCCTGCCTGAAGAGCCCTTACCTGGAATGGAAAAGTATTTATTTAAGAATTAGCGGATAAGTATCTCTATTACAGTATGTAGCACAGATGTTTAAAATATTCAGAAGATAATATAATGGTTTTCTATATATCAGTTCCAGAAAATGTCATGTTAAAGGTTTGATTTCAGCTAAATTGATTCACTGTAGAAACACATATGCAAAGTAATGTGGAATTTCACATTACCCTTTTAAAACTGTTTTTGTACCATCAAGGAATAAACCGGTACAGGAATGGCCTTTCCCTTCCAAGAAGGAGCCGTCTCTGAAGTGATGTGTCATTTCAAACGGCAATGCTTTCTTTTCCCACCATCCCCCCCCCACGCATGATCTCTCTGACAGTTTTTTTTTTAAAAAAAAACATTCTGTTGGGAGCGCTATGGCGCTGAAGCAGGACTACAAATCAGCACCATAGCGACCCCATTGAGATTCCTGGACTCCATTTAGATACACTAACATTCGCTACTGCTGTCACCTGGAAACAAGCAGCTCACTGGATACAGAGTTCAAGTCTGGGGGGGGGGAATGGACAGTTTTGAAAACCAGGAAGCTTTCCTTCTTTCCTTAACTCCCACAAACCATGGCGTGTGTGCGCTTGTGTGTGTGTGTGCCTGAGTCTACACTTCCTCTAAAGCAAACTTTTTAAAAATCGACCAAACATCTGTCTCATCATTCATTTATGCATCTGATTTCTTGTTTAAACATGCTGACCAATCAGGTACTTGTTCCAAGTGACAGCAGTAGTGAATGTCAGTGTATCTAAATGGAGTCCAGGAATCTCAGTGGGGTCTCTGGTCTCAGTGGGGTCTCTGGTCTGCCTTGATCATCAGGTTCCCATTCTTACAGCAGGTACAGGCTGTAACGATGGAATCAGGGCATGACCTCTATCTTTCTCAAGTGTCATAATGATCCTTGTTGGTGGTGTTATTAATGGTGGTGGCTCCTTAACCAAAGGCCTGGTGGAAGAGCTCCATCTTGCAGGCCCTGTGGAACTGTAGAAGGTCCTGCAGGGCCCTGATCTCTTCTCAGAGTTCATTCCACCAGTGCAAAGCTGCCACCAAAAAGGCCCTAGCCCTGGTTGTTGCCAGTCTGACATATTTGGTGCCTGGGAGGGTCAACTAGTTTTGAGACCCTGAATGCAGTGCTTGATGGGGTACATATGGGGAAAGGCAGTCCCTCAGGTATGTCGGCCCCTGACAATATAGGGCTTTAAAGGTAAGAACCAGCACCTTGAAGCGGATTCAGAATGCTATCGGCAGCCAGTATAATGCCTTTAGCACAGGCTGGATGTGCTCCCATATAGGGTGACCCATCAAAAGCCTGGCCACTGCATTTTGCACTAGCTGCAGCTTCCGGATTTGTGACAAGGGCAGCCCCATGTAGAGAGCGTTGTAGTAGTCCAGTCTTGAGGTGACCATCGCATGGATCACTGTTGGCAAGTTGTTGCGGTCGAGGAAGGGAACCAGCTGCCTAATCAGTCAGAGATGATAAAAGGCTGCCTTGGCAGTGGCTGCTACCTGGGCCACCATTGTTAGGGAGGCATCCAAGAGAACTCTCAAGCTCCTAACCTCCAGAGCTGGCACCACCGGTGCCCCATCAAAGGTCGGGAGTGGGATCCCTACCCTTGGACCATTCCAACTCAGGCACAGGACCTCCATCTTCATCGGATTCAGCTTCAGTCAGCTCAGTCTAAGTCAACCAGCCACATCTTGTAACACCTGGTCCAGATCTTCCGGTTTAGAGTCAGACTGGTCACCCAACAGCAGATAGACCTGGGTGTCATCCGCTTTTGGTGACATCCCAGCCCATGCCTCCTGGGGCGCATATAGATGTTGAACAGCATTGGGGAAAGCACTGTTCCTTGAGGCACTCCATAATTCAGTGGGTGCCTCCGGGATAGTTGTTCCCCTTGTGCCACCCTTTGTCCCAAACCTCAGAGAAAGGAGACAAGCCCGCGTCAGCAAGGCGGTGGATCAGTAACTGATGGTCGACTGTGTCAAACGCCACCAACAGGTCCAACAGCAACAGCACTGCTGAGCCGCCCTGATCCAGATACCTTCTTTAATGTACTCCGCCATTACCACGTGCGCGACCGTTGGGCCATGCGGTCAAGCACAAGCCCAAAGCTTCGTACATTTAGAACAATAGCCAAGCGGATCCTAGCCCGCACCAATCAGAGGGCCAGGTCTGCCGCCGAGAGCCTATGGGACTCTCGGCTTCTGTAAATAACCTATAGGGTGAATAGGGGGTGTGTTTTGGTGGTGGGTTTCCGTGCATATATACCGGCCTGTGCGCCGGCTTACTTTGTCTTGTTCCTGATTGAATAAAGTACTCTTGCTGAAATCACTCCACGTTTCCGAGTACTTTTCACCTTCGGAGGTCATCCCTTAGATATGTCAATCCCAGTCCACACAAGGCTTTAAAGGTTAATACCAACACCTTGAAACAGATCCAGTACTCAATTGGTAGCCAGTGTAATTGGCGTAACATCAGGTGAATGCGCACTTGTGCAGACATTGCAGTCAACAGGTGTGCTGCTGTATTGCACTATCTGGAGTTTCTGGATCAGATTTAAGGGTAAACCTGTGTAGAGCAAATTATAGTAATCCAGGATAGGGCAGGACACCTCAGAAAAAGACAGTAGCAGCCCTATGCAAACCCAGCTGGAGTGGGGCAAGGCAAGGAAGAGGTTAAGAGAGCAACAAGGCTCTGAGAAGGGAGGGGTGGTGCTGAGCTTGACCAGCATGGGCAGAGCCCCAGGGATATAAAGTGCAATGTTGGAAGGGGGATGGAGTCAAGAATGTAAGCTGGCTGAGCAAAGTTTAGGAGGTGCAAAGAAGGAAGAAAGAGGAACCTTATGGAGGAGCTAGAGCCTGGGACAACATAAGGCTATCAAACTGGGACAGGTCTGGTAGAACTGTCCCAAGGCACAGCTTAGCCCCCTGATGTTTGAAGGGCTGAAATGAGTGAGTGAACTGTGCTTGTGAGGATGCCTGTGTAGACTTTGCTGCATCCAATAGAGTGGCAATTAAGGAACAACACTGAATCTGGTATCTGCTGAATATGGAAGTCAGTTATGATGTCCTGCTGCCTCCTGAGTGGGGTGCGAGTTAGAATACGTTTGTGATGCAAAACTCAACATTTGTCTGTGACATAGCATCTCATAAGTTTATCAAGTTAAGTAGCATAATAATAATATATGAAGCCATTTTCCTTTTCAATACCTCTTTCTCACCAACAACCCAAGGTCATCCATTGTAGTTGAAGAGTGGGTGATTCAGGACAGACTAAAGAAAGTACTTCTTCACACAGTGCATAGTTAAATTGTGAAACTTGCTGCCACAGGGTGTGGTAATGGCCACCAACTTGGAAGGCTTTAAAAGGGGAGTGGACAAATTCATGGAGGATGGGGCTATCAATGGCTACTAGTCATGGTGGATGTCTGCTCCCTCCAGTAGGAGAACAAAAAACAAAAGGGATCACAGGTATCCAACAGGAAACTCAACATACAAACAAACCCTGCGATATGACCAACATTAGTACGATAGCTTTTTAAAACTTTATAAGATTGCAAAAATTCTCAGTTGTACAATATTGTAAAAAAATCCAACATAGTCCAACATTATGAGTGCCTGGTTATGAACTCATTTCAACTTTACAGTCTTCCTCAGATGTAAAGCTATCGTACTAATGTTGGTCATATCGCAGGGCTTGTTTGTATGTTGACCCTCCAGTAGGAGAGGCAGCATGTCCCTGGGAGTATGCTGTTGCTGTCATCCTGCTAGTAGGATTGCTAGAGGCAGTTGGCTGGCTACTGTTGTTAGGCTTGAACCCTTCCTCTCTTGGAAGGACGAGCTTGATACCTATAAACAGGTGACACAAGCAGCCTTCCCCTCTTTGTATCTCACAGGGTCACTCATTCAAGACTCTTCCCTGGTCTGCAAATAAGAGATCTAAATAGGTCCTACAGTCACTGGAATGTGTGCCATCAAATATTGGCCAGAGACCTGTCTGAAAAACTGATCCTAAAGGTGCAAAGGTCTGGTTTTTGGTAGTTCTCTTCTCTCTTTAAATCCATCAGTGTCAAAGATTGGTTTCTCAGAAAAGGGCAGTAAATCTAACCAACTCCCTACCTTGCCTGACCTTTCCCTACCTGGCCATCCTAAGCAAAAACCTAGTAAAAGCCATTTTAATCCCATAAGCCTTTCTGTGATAGTTGTCCTGGCAATTAGAGGTC
>NW_015198589.1:0-11113 GCF_001447785.1 Gekko japonicus | reverse complement strand
CCCCCCCTGATTTCTATCAGAAAAAGGTCCTGAATGGAACGGGCGAAACTCTCCTGATTTCTGTCAGAAAAAGGTCCTAGAGGGAAAGGATTAAAGCCCCCTGATTTATCTCAGAAAAATGTCCCGGAGGGAGGGTTAAATCCTCCCGTTTTCTATCAGGAAAAAGTCCGGGAGGGAAAGGGTTCGACTCTCTTGATTTCTATCAGAAAACTACTCTGGTGGGAAAGGGTTAAACCCACCTGATTTCTGTGTGGAAAATGTCCTTAAACCTTCCCGATTGCTATCAGAAAAAGGTCCTGGCAGGAAAGGGTTAAACCCTCCGGATTGCCATCAGAAAAATGTAATGATGGGGAAGGATTAAACCCCCCTAATGTCTATCAGGAAAATGTTGCGTGGGAAAGGGCTGAACCCTCCATCCCCACTGCACTGGCCCCAGTCTCAGCAAGAGAGACCCTGCTGCTGCTTTTTAATGTTAAAAATGCATGAAAAATTAATGGGGGTGGGGGAGTCCAGCCACACATCTTCTGCGTAGCAATCAGTTAATCTCTGTGGGGATGTGAAACTACAATACAGTGTTAAATGGTGGGTGCGGGTGTGGGACATCATTTGCAAACTGTAGAAGGACCCACTAGGCAGTCTCCAGACTGTTCGGACTGGAGAAAGATAAATAATTGCAGAGCATTTCCCTCTGCAACAGCCACTGGGAAAGTCGCACTGCTGTCTTAGGTACACTCATTACAGTGTGGTGTACATTAAAAAGCAATATGGATCGCGTTGCAGTGTAAAAGGGGACCCATTATGCCATAAATCAGAACCGAATGCCGAAACAGATTTGTCACGCCACGGAAAGAAGAAAACGATACGGAGCGAAGACTCTATTATTTTAACGGAACGTCCGATATTTAATTTCCTTGTGTGGCTCCCTCACCCCCTCCACAGCTATATTGTAATGAACTGCCAGCCCTGCTCCAGCTACACGGCATCAGCAGCCCAGGGTACCTAGCATAAGGCACCTAGCGAGCTATCTTGTTCCTTCAGCACTGGACCTAGGAACCAAGCTCAATAGGAGTTGCCTTTAAAGGTCATCCAGAAATATCCACTGGTTTAGAATTGGTGGCTCCACAGCAGAGCACCTGCTTTGTTTGCAGGTTTAATCCCCGGCATCCCCAGTTAAAATGTTCAATTAGTAACTGGCGTGAAAGACCTCCGTCTGAGGCTCTGGAGAGCAGCTGCCAGTCAGGGTAAACAATGCTAACTTCGATAGACCAATGGGAAGACTCCGTATGAGGATAAGGCTAATGTGTTAAATGTGCCCACCAGAATTCTTCCTTAAATCCACAGACAAGATCGATCTTTCTACAAACCTGGAAAAGCTCAGGCGTTTGCAGAGAAGACTGAAATCCTTTTTAAGGAAATCACCCCCCCAAAAAAAAAATAGAAGCACCACCTGTAGCTGTAAGAAATGCATGCCCTCTCAGTGGCCATTCTGAGGGTTATTAGGCAACCACAACAGTATTGGGAGCCTTCAAGCCTTGGTTTCGGTCAGTAAAATGCAAGTAGATAAATAGGTACCACTTCGGTGGGAAGGTAACAGCGTTCCGTGCACCTTGGTGTTTAGTCATGCCGGCCACATGACCACAGAAACGTCTTCGGACAGCGCTGGCTCTTCGACTTGGAAACGGAGATGAGCACCGCAACCCTAGAGTCGGACTCGACTGGCTTTCGAGCAAGGGAACCTTTACCTATATCCATTCAGGAATCAATAATAATAGGGGTCAGTGGGCAAGGGTGTGTGTGGCAGAACAAGATTTTCAGTCTGTTCTGTGTAAGAAACCCTATATCCAGCAGAGGAAAATATTATCTTATATGCAGGATTTTGGTAACTGCTTTTCTTGTAATCCTAGAACCTAAAGTCAGAACGGGGTATCATTCAAGAGGAAAAGTGGCCAGTGGACATATAACAATGTACACAAGATTAGTCCTGTGAACAGTTAAAAAAAATCAAATTTCTTCAGGCCACTTCTATAAGAATTAATTCTGCATTCTTTATGCATTCTTGTGTTCTAGTTTTACAGTAACTATAATCAGAAAGAAACTGGACTCTTTTTTTCCCCTTGGCTTGTGGCTTTCCTTTGCTTCCTTTATGCCAGTGAAAGCAAACTGAACATTCTAGAATCTCGCTGAGCCAACAACACCTGCCTGGGCTATTGTTCTCATTGGTGATGTCATCGGTGTCCCTGTCAAACCCAGCTGCAGCAACCTGATCTGCACAGAGCTGGGAAGGGAAAAAACGAGCCAGATGTGTGTCTGCTGTAAATTAAGAGCCTCTGTTTCCTATTTGGACCTGCAGGGTGGGAGGTCGAAGGCAGTGGCTTTTGCATGCCAAATCTGGCAGCCAGCTCAACTCTCACCTCCTTTGGAGGAATTTACAAATAGAAAAGACAAGCTCAAGCTGCAGCTTTTGGGCCAGGATCCAGATTTCAAACACAACTTACAAAATATGTATAGACACCCCCAAAATACAAAGTAATTGGAACTGGCATAATCCCTGTCTATTAAACCAAAAACAACTTGTGATCCACACAGTTAAGATATGAACCCCTGGCTTTGCTTTTACTGATGCAATGAGTGTTCATGGGCACAAAAGAAGATATTCAGATAAAATTGTGGCAAGGCAGTGGATGCTGGAGTGTCAAATATGATTATAGTCTGTGTTTCCAGATCTCAGACAGCCCTTGATTCATAAGACGGTTGCCATTTGGATCAGATATAAGTGATATAAGGCCCCTCTGTGGAATATGACCTGGTTTGACAGGAATGGGGATAGCTGGAAAAAGTTCTACAGGTATAGTAGATAAGGTAGTGCTAGGTGTCGAGATGTTCCGCTATTAAATATCACCTAACTCTGTCCCTATTTATATAGCACCTAGTTTATCATTACATTTACAAGTTTCTGGAGGATATGAGATTAATAGCAAACACCAAACATCCAGCTCTACCTATTTGATCAGTAGATGTTATCCATTTTGGGGCCCTTATTGCATCTGACATTTTTGACCTCATTCAGTGCCTTCTTAAGTAATGATTTGTACCACAAATGGACAAATGTAGTGTTAGAGTGTCAGAATGTAATATACATCAGCAGTTCCCAGTTCCATTCCTTTCTTGTTATAGAATTTCACTCTGCACTGTGTGCCATTCTTAAATTCATGTTGATGTAGAATGAGTTCTAAAATTAATGCAAGAATTGGAACTGCAGCTTTTAGTTCTTTCCAACCATTTATACTCCCCCCGACTGATGTGTATGATAAAACACTGCAAAGAAGCAACCTTGAAACTTTGTACATACATTTTGATTAAGAGATCTTTTGTGAGGTTATTGTGCTCCTGCATTCCTGTCTATTGGTTTGAGCAGTGACAGAAGAAAAAATTTAAAATGTCTGACAGTGTGATGTTACTTCTGGGGAAGTGATAATGGTACTGGCTTATATACCATATGCCAGATGTCATTTCGGGGGGATCGCGGGGGATCGCAGTTCCCCCGGGTGAGGTACGGGGGGCGGGGCACATGACGAGGCCCCGCCCCCTGCTTCCGGCCGCCCCGCTTCCGGCCCTCATTCAGCCAGGAGGAGGCAGGAGAAGAGGGAGGATAAGTTGCTTCCTCCCTGCCTCTCCCCACCCCTGCCTGCCTGGGGCCAGGGAGGGACTTCGCGGGGCTTCCTTGCACTCCCGACGCTTTTGCAGGTCCACCGCCGGGCCCCTCATGGGGCTTGGCAGTGGAGTTGCAAGGCCGGCGGCGGCCGGGACCGTTGGGGGCGGGGTGTGTGGCCTTATGACACAGTTTCGGTGATGTCAGGGGGTGTGGCCTTATGACACACTTCCGGTGATGTCAAAGGGTGTGGCATATGCTAATGAGTTATGCTAATGAGTTCACCTAGCTCATTTTCTGTGAAACGACCCCTGCCATATGCACAGAAACCATGTGATTGGTTTCTGTTGTGGCACATACATAAGGTGGAACTACACTTTACATGATGCACCATGAAAGTTTTTTAAAAAGTCCCCCCCCCTTTTTACGGAATGCAGTCCCATGGTGGAGTATTTAACCTTTTCCCTTCCCCATAAAAATAGCTGCTTTTACTCCCATTAGAGAGAACCTACAGAGAAAGCTTAGTGTTCAGTAAAAAGCAGGCCAGTTGGTGGGAAAAATTGGTTAAGGTAAAGAGTTAAATTTAGTGCATGTGATGTGGGGGGGGTACAATCCATCCCTGGGGCCACTCGTATAGAAGAGATGGGGGTCCTGACAACACTTAGATCTTGTCCACAAGGTCAGCACCAAAGGTACCCTCATAGTGGGTCTTGGCAGAGCAATGGCTGGTGCTCCATGCCAGCTCTCAGCCTGAGCCAGGCTGGTAGGCCACACCAAGGGGTTCTCTCATCTCTTTCCAGAAGTCTTTTACCTATTAACATGTCCTATGGGTTGTGAAAGACCAGACATGTGCTGAGGATAGCTGGTATACGGGAATCAAAGCACCTGTTAATATATATTGGCTACAGGGACTATGATGTTTGTTTCCGTGCACATCATAATTTGGGAATTGAAATTGGAATAAAGTGGATGTCTTGACCAGGCTAGTCAGCTTTTGGTGGGTTCAAAATATGGCTGATATACATTGATTTATCTGCTATTTCCATCTGCTGTCTGGTCAAACGGGGAACCATCAGGAACTGATGTTGTGGGTATACATGGAGAATAAGGTTCAAATGTTCCCTAGATAATACAGCCACCCACTTTAAAATCATTATGCAGTGCACAAAACAGGAAGTGTACCAGGATGTATTTTCACTCCAGTGGTGAATGTTCTTTTCATGAAATGCATCATTTGAGCACTCTTGACTTTTTCCTGTTCTGTTTAGGGTTGCTACCGGTCTGGAAGTAATGTCCTATCCCTTTAATAGAGACCTAATGGTGTTACTTACATTCATGCCATGTAAAGCTGCAGCTCTCCATTCCCACACACTAAACCTCTGTTAAAGGGACAGGTCGTTTTTCAACAGGCTGTTGTCAACCCTAGTAATATTATGTAAGTAGGATAGCAAGGTTCCCATTTCAGGTGGGCAATCTCCCATCCTTAGCTGGCCCTTCCTGCCATTGCTCAGCTAGATGGTGGAAGAAAAACTGGGGGAGGGGTGATTGCCAGCTTCCTGATGCAATAATGTCACTTTTGCCACAACCAGAAATGACATCACTGAACTGGTGATGACACTCTATGGTTAAACTAGTTTTGGCTGTATGCTAGAACTTCACTGGCACTGTCTCTTCCAGTCATGCCAGAAGTGATACCATTGCATCACTGAGGACATCATTACATTGCTGGTGAGCCCCCCTGTCAGGTCAGTTGCCCACTGGTTGTTAGCCTTGTACTGGCAACCCTATGTGGACTGCCACAGAAGATGTTTACATAAATTCTGACTACACACTAGTTTTCTGGGACAACCTGTTGCCTAAACTATGTCTTTCCACTATCCGTTCCTCATTTGATATTCCTGGCAAAGGATTGAGAGTAGAAGAATACAAAGCTCTTCCATCTGAGGCCCAGTTTGTATGGTGCCTGAATTGTGAGGGAGCCATTGTGGCACTGGTGCTTCCCACTTTGAGGTCAGGCCATCATGTGAGTGAGCCGAAGGACATGGTTACTTTCCATGCCAGCATCCAATCTGCTTAAAGCCTGAGGATAACCTGGGCGACACCGCCTTAAACTACAGGCTTGGATTTTGAAGCAAAATGTTGGGATATACTTGCTAATCAAACAGAGAGTAGAAGCAATATGAGAATGAGAATTCAAGCAATATAGATCTATTTGATATACATTGGAGTCACAGGGTCTATCTGTGCTGTGGCATCTAAACTAAAGCATTTATAGAGATGAATTGTAAACTTTAAATGCCAGCTTTAAATCAGTGCATTTTGTGCAATCAAAGGTTCCCTTACTGCTCCCCAAAATGATCTGCTTAAGGAAAATTCAAGTGTTCTGATAGTTCAGATAGCTCTACAATTCTTACACCCAGAGTGGTGATCACCTTTAAATTTAAGCACTTAATTTAAGAGCTTCAGTAATTTTAAATAGCTGTGTGCCACTCAGAGTGACAGACGGTGACTTGAGTGCTTCAGTAGTTTCAAAACACTTCAGCGCACACTTGAAATGTATTTTTCTACAGAGATTTATGGCAAACCAGTTCAGATTTTGTGATTAACACCGAAAAAGTGAGAAATTGAACCATAACATGCTTGTCAAAATACAAGACGGCTGATCTTGAAGATTGCCTCAATGTCTTTGTATGGGAGAACAAGTTTCTTAGTATAACTGGGACTGCCAACTTATTTCCCATCAGGGCTCCTTTGCCTTGAGAATGAAAATGATTGTGTAATATAGGACACATGGAGGGAAGGTGGAATGGTACATCCCAATCTTATCAGAGCTCAGAAGCTAAGCATGGCCAGCCCTGGTTAGAAATTGGATGGGAGACCTCCAAGGAAGGCTGCAGATGAAGGCAATGGCAAACCACCTCTGCTTCTCACATGCCTTGGAAGACCCTTGTTGGGGCTGCCATAAGTTGGCTGTGACCTGACAGTACTTTATGCACACACAATGTAGGACACACAGAGTACAGGAACAGAGCAATACATAAGATTACCCAGGTTTTAATAGACTTGATACTGCCCCCAACCAAAAGTAAATGTATATTTTGCTAGACTTCAGATAATGAATACTGGTCAATGTCTTGGTTTACATGGCTTACAGTCAATTTGTCTTATGCTTCAGCTTGGTGGTAGAGAACATGCCAATTTGTGAGCCCGTCAGACTGGACAATCTTGGGCCTATATCCACCAGAGCTTTTCTGTGGGTGGAAGGATTTCTGTTGATGGGGTATTACTTTTCATCTTCGTCCTTGTGCTGCAGTCCAAAATATCCCTGAAATGCTGGTCTAGAGCATAGACAGAAATTCTTCCACCTATGGAAAAGCTTCAGTAGATACAAGCCTTGAGGTTGATTAACCTGACATGATTTAAGGGAGGGTCTGTGGCTTAGTGGTCGAGCATCTGGTTGGCATGCAGTGTTCAGCAACTCCATTAAAGATCAGGTTGTAGGTGATGTAGAAGACCTCTGCTTGAGACTCTGAAAAGCTGCTGCCAGTTTGAGTAGATAATACTGACTTTGGTGGACCAATGGTCTGATTCAGTATAAGGCAGCTTCATGAGAGGTTCCATATGTGAGTGAATTTAACAGCATAGTGCCCCAAATAATTCACCTGTTGGTTCCACATCCACAAAGTATTCTGATGAAAGAGCTTTGCGGGGGTGTGAAAGGAAATGTCATTAGGTTCATTACTACCTAAGACAACTGCAATATCCACAGATCCCACTGCATGGTGAAAAAAACCAGACAATACTTCTCCAACTTTTATTCTCAGACACTGGTGAGAGTGGATGATTTAAGGACATACTGGGCCCTTTACTTTTCCAAGCATGACAATTTGTGCATGGATCACATTTTTTTCCTGATAGCTTTTTTCTTGAGTAAAAAGAACTCATCTTGTTCAGTCTGGTGTTGAGTCCTGTATACCGCTATGGTTCAATTACTTTTACAGTATCCCAGGGAATTGATGGGGGTATAGGTCACTTCCTACCTGTTCATCCATCTAGGTAGAATTCATTTCCAAGATACCAAAGTGATAACTCCTTTTAGTTGTACTAACCTTCTCCAAACTTCTCCTGTCTCTATGTGCTGGATCTTGCTTTTGTAATTTTTTTTTTTAACTTTCTTTCTGTGGGCTGCTACTCCAGTGCTTGTAAGAAGGTTACCAGTATTTTGTTATCAAATGTGTTGAAAGTTGCTGAGAGGTCAAAGTAATAAAAATGCTGACGTTTAACCCCTAGCCAGTGGCCCATTGCGTTTATTATCCTGTCACTGATAATGGTTTGTGAAAAGTGCCTGGGAAGGAAGGTGCTGGCAAACCCACAGTGGGCATTTAGGGAACAATCTGTCATAACAGAAATTTCTTGTTCTCAATGGCTGGGAGATAATATAGCTCCATAGCCTATAGATTTATATCACTTGTAATTTATTTCCCCTTTCTATAACTAGCTATAATTACTTGATTGCTATCACTTTGACTGGTGCTCTCAATTCATGAACTGGAGACCAGACAATAGATGTTGATACCCACGTCTCTGCTGTGTATATTGAGCTTCCCATTTCCTTGATTTTTGCCTAGCAAGTGGGCATCAAAGAGCAACTAACTGTTAGAAGTATTTTATGTCTTGGTTATCCTTTTGATGCCTGAATGCATTTTGAAATCCTTTAGTGCGGTTGTCAGTCCACTGGTTTCCCCCCTTTGTTGAAATTTATTGAGTTATGTAATCCAAATGATTCTCTGTTAGGTTGCATTCAGTGTCATAATAGATTGTGGCTTGTGCCACAGTTTGTTGCACAAAACCTACTTAGTCCACAAGGCGTACATAAGAGACCCAGTTGGGTTGCATCTGTGTTAGTTTGCTGCTTGCCCTGTTCCCCACCTTCCAAGCAGAATCCTCAGATTCTATTCTGAACTCCTTTGCCTTGTCAGACTACTGGCAAAGGCTCACTCCATAAACAATATCTTCGTTATTGGTCGGCTGCAGTTAATAGGAGGGAGGGTAGGCAGGGGGAAAGAAGCCTGGGCATTCCAAGTGTCCCTTACTCTTGGCTAGCAATCCTCAGCCTTTCAAATCTCCCCTTTCTGTCTGGCTGCTTCAATGAATTCCTGAACTTTTTTTTACTGAGAAAGAAAATAAATTATTTATGGGATGTTGGCTGGATTAGCCTTAGGGATGCTCTGCAAGGAACCTAGGGGTAGGAGGGGAACATAAAAGTTAATTGCACTTTTACCTTGGCACAGTGGTGGTTACTTCTACGTGGAGAGATTCTCTTTGACCAATCCACTACTGTGGGGCTGAGTTACCCCCTTCCCTCCAGGTGCCTTTGACCAATTGTGTCATGTCATGCATTACTGGTTTTTTGGGCTCCAGGCCAGGATATTAAAAGTAATCTATCTTGCCTCTTCCTGCCTGCATGGCAAATGTCCCTCCCCATAGAGTTTTCCCTCGGATGACCGTGGCCCCGCCCCCAGCGTGCCTGGCATGTTTGCTTCACTTCCGGGTGACGTGCATGTCACATGCTTTGGGGGTGGGGTTCCCCCGGGGCCCGATCCGCCGGCTGCGGGGAACAGGCCTCTGGGGCCTAGACAGTTGCCACAATAATGACCAAAATGGAATATTTCCTAATATTACCAGCTATCATTAATTTATAGCACCAATGTATAGTACCATCTGTTCTTTGCCACTGTTATTGCTGAGCTGAGCTATTTCCTGCTTGGTGATTCCCACATCACTCCCCGCTTTCTTTCTTAAGTCCCCAAAATTGATCATGACGTACCTGTTGGAGTCCTTAAACTGATGCACACAATCAAATGAGTTTAAGGGGCTGGAATGTAATTTCATAGAATGCAAAAATTTTTCATCTCAGTCCAGTAACTGTTATTGATTACTCTCAAACTGGACTTTGGCAAAGGAAAATACATTAAAGTCAGGCTACAGAGCAGTCAAATATTTATTATTAATACAACTCAGTTGGCCTTTACTAGGTCTGTATTATTTATCCTGAGGAGCCCAGGAAGTTGCTGGCTGTGTATGGCACCTTTCCCTGTAAATTAATCATGTCATTTCACTGAACAGATACATTTCCACTGAAAAGAAAAAGAAAAACTATCACATTTATAGTGGCATTTCCTGTTTCAGCATGTATCCGCAACATACTGAGCCTCCCCGCCTTAATTGGTGCGTTCTGGAAAAAAGCCAAATGCTAATTAGTTGAATGGGATGCGGAAATGTGGACTATTTAATTGGGGGTGTCTGTCTGTGTGTATGCTGTCTATTGTATGTTGTTGAAACACCTTTGTTTCCCTGGGATGTTTCACTCCAGCAGGAACTTTTTTTAAGAGTATTTTTAAGCCACAATTCTCCAGTCATGACTTACATCAAAAATTTCTCAAAAAGCCATTGTATAATTTTAAAAAAACCACACAGCCATTTGCCACAACTCTTGTTTTTCTCAAAGAGAAATCCTGCCATCATTTAATATATACCCTGCTGTTCTTTCATTGTGGAATGCAAGGTCATGTGCAGAGACTTTTCCGCAGAGCTCTTATTCGGGCACTGATCAGACTCAGACCTGGTTAGGTTCACCAAAGTTTCTGGATCCTGTGCCTTCTGACTAGGCCCTGTTAGGGATAGAAGGACATCACTACTTAGTGGCAGCCCATTATGCCATGAGTTCTTTTAGTCTATGCTTCACCTGCAGAAAGGCCCAGATTTAATCCCTGACACCTCCAGTTAAAACAAAACTCCATCGTACTGCGTGGAGGTGGAGGAGGAGGTGAAGCAGGAGGTGAAGAAGGCGCGGAGGTCGCTTGGTCTTCTTCAGGATTTATTGGCTGGAGCCGCGATCACCCTCAGGTACCAGTCTACTTCTGATGCCTCCATGGCCCGGCCAGCTCAGCAGGATCCCACCTTCATCGCTATTGTTGTGTAGTGGGTTCGACGCATCAGGACACAGTGTGATTATCAGCTCATAGTTTACTAGCACACACAACAGAACAACGAAAGACTGGCCAGGTGGCCAACTATGTACAATCCCCATGGACCACCAACAGGTCCCATTGGAGGGCTTTGGCCAAGGTTCCTACTGGTGCCTGTTAGAGGTTTCAGGATCCTAGTCCCTATTGTTCTCTGAGAGTCTAGGTCTGCCTAGTGGCGGTCAGCAGACATAACAAGGAAGGATATCTTTCTGAGTCCCTGGAGATCTACTGCCTGTCAGAGTGGGCAGGGCTGTCCTAGATGGACCAACAGTCTGACTCAGGAGAAGGCAGCTCACTTTGACGTTCATGATACAACCAACTTATGGTGACCCCAGCGAGGGGCTATCAAGGCAAGTGAGAGGCTGAGGTAATTTGCCAGTACTTTCCTCTGGAGGGCTGGTCCTTGATGTTCTGATATCAGAGAGTCAACATGGGA
>NW_015198588.1:0-12219 GCF_001447785.1 Gekko japonicus | reverse complement strand
AATGAGGTGCCCCCCACAAGTCCTCTCAAACTCCTTGCCTGTATATCTCTATTCTTCATAGCATTTTCAGAAAAGAACCATTGCTGTAGGATTTCTTTACCTTCCTTAATTTGTGAGGCATAAGAACATAAGAAGAACCCTTCAGATCAGACCTTTGGTCCATCTGCTCCAGTATCTTTGGTCACAAAGTGGCCAAGCAGATCCTGGCAGCCATAGCTAGTTCTTCCAGTGTCGCAACTGGCCTCAGTAAGTGGTCATTCCTTTTTCTTTGAAATGAGGCACTGAGCTGAATAATAAAATGTTTCCATCTGGAATCTAAGCTTTCCACAACCAAACAAGAGACAGCAAAAATATTATCTGCCATAATCAGATACTCCAAGTAGATTGATGTTTGGATCATTTTCTGCTGTCTTGCACTTCAAATCTTCACCTTTAGAATATATTTTGTGAGGAATGACTAATTCCTTGTATCCTTATCACTGTTTCTATTCTCAAACAGGTGGTGCCCATTTCTGTGTGCAGTGATCCCTGCTACCCTGGTTATCACAAGCAAAAGAAAGAAGGGAAGACATTTTGCTGCTACAATTGTGTTCGTTGTCCAAAAGGGAAGTTTTCCAGCCACAAAAGTAGGTGTTGCAGTCAATTGTATTTCCCAAGGATTGAAAAATATTATAGAAGTCCATTTAATAAAATTATCATTTACCATTGTATTTGTTGAACAAGTGTAGAACAAGTTCCCAAAATATAGTGGATGATGGTTTTGGTTAAAGAGCATAAAAATCCACATGGTGGCACATCTCTTGCACATACATTGTGTCACGGTTATACTTGGCTGTACATGGGAACATAACAAAAATGTGTATCAAGATATATATGTTTTGTGTGTGTGTGTGTGTGTGTGTATATATATACACACAGACACACAAACAGCTTCACCAAGTCTTGAAGTTCTTCCACTGCCACTAGTTAGGAGAGCTAGTTCTATTATTATTTAGAGGTAAAACTGCACAGTTTGTGTAGGAATTCATTCAAATTACTGTTTTGAGGATTTAAATAATTATACAAATTTCAGCATATAAAGTGAATTAAGCAAGGAAAACAGAATCTGAGGTGGGGGGGAAACCCACTAAATGATCAGTCCAGTGATTAAGATTTCTATGCTCTGGTTGCATAGTTTGATGTCTCTGTTTCTTTGATACATTTATATCTAGGTCTGGGATAGATGGCACTTTTGAAAAGCTTAGAAGTGCTGTACAAATGGCTAAGGACTATGGAGGCTTAATTCTTCACAGAAACAGAGAACGTGAGTGACAGGCTATTCCAAGAGATCTCGTTGGTTAGAATCAGCTGAGCAGATAAAGACTTCTGAACCACATACTGAGGAGAATTGAGTCTGATTTCAGCCCTAACTGGGAAGGGTCGAGTACAGACTTCCTTCAGAATTCAGCCCTAACTTAGAGCAGTTTAACACAGACAGAAGAATTGGGAAAAGTTGGCAAGGATGAGTGGGTAGTTAGATGGAGACTCTGTTAGCCTAAGCGTCTATTTTAGGCTATTTTATGGACTATGTCTTATGAATAAAAGCTTGACACAGAAAGGGCTAGTGAAGAGACTGTGGAACATAAAGTTCAACCCGGGGGCAGCCAGAGACGAAGCCAGCTGAATAGAATTATCAGCATCAACTCAGCAGGGCCCCAGAGTCTTTAAGCTCAAGTATATGCAAACATGAAGGTTGATCGCAAACACAGAAACCCATTAGCCAGCCCAGACCGAGTGTCTCCAACAGACAAGCTTAACACCAGAGGTCCTCCCGTGCCAGACTACAATGGAAGTCCACTACACATAGCAACAAGACACGTCAGCGCTACTGGTGACTCGGCAGGTATCCTGCCCCCACCCAGGCACCTCTCATCCAGTTAATCGATAGATTGAATATTGACCCCATAGCCAATCACTATTTAGGGTCGGGCTACCTGGTAATCCGTTTGAGCCCACCCCCTCCCCTCTCCCCCGAGACCTTAAAACATCATGCACAGAGCCAACAAGGTACCCTTCTTCATACCAACGACCCCTCTATGTCTGCTTGAATCTCTTTTGTCCCACTTGCTATACCAAACTCCCGAAAACCGCTTTGCCTTAGTCTGCAGCTAAGGTCAATCCACGTGTTCCCGGCTGGTCTGGATTCACGTGTTTTCTACCCTATTTGTCCCCCTCCATCCTCCCTCCAGCTGGAAGCTTTAGGAGCTGAGCCTTGCCGAAGGTAAATATACCCCACCAACGATATTCCTGCTAATGCAACAATGCTGTGAACATCTGACTTAATTTTCTTAGTTCTTGTGTGTTTGTGTGGTTTTTATTATTATTCTTGTGTGCTTGAATTATAATCAGTAAAGAAAGCTTTTATTTTACTACCGTTTCGTCTCTTCATTAAAGCGCACTGGCACAGCCCATCCTACGTAGACATAGATCTGAATCCCGATTATTAAACTGTTCCAATTGTCTCTCGTAAAGAGCAATTCGGCTAACAACTCCCATTTGGACCAAGGAAAAGGGAAAGTTATCGTAAAGAGAGAAGAAGAAAATTCCCTATCCAATCAAACAAGGAGTCAGCTCTGTAGAGTGCAGAGATCTGGTGAGGTCTGGTGTGGTTTGAAACTGCTTGTAGAAACTGTGGCCGAGTTCCCTCTATGGCTACAGTCAGAGGGCAGGCTTGGCACACTCTGGCCCTGCCTCTCATTAATCCAGGATTTTTTGTAATGGAGAGTTTCGACCATATATCTCACCCTGAACCCACCCCATTGCACACTGACTCCATGTTTGACCATTCGGGTTATGATTGTGTGGTAACCACAGAGTGGGTTGTCGGGTGACATCTTTTTTTAAAAAAATTGGTTTATTATGCATGTGCAGAAGGATTCATTCGAAGCACCAGTCCTTTGAGACAGCTACATGATCCCTCCACCAAGTAGTGCAGCCCCTCTCAGCCTCCTTCACCGCACCTCTCTTCATTGGAATACCTGGGGGAGCATAAGCATCATGCAGACTTTGATTAGAGTAGTCCCACTGACTTAAGCTCATTTACTTTTGGTTGATTGGATGTACAAGTGGTTATTGACAGGGGCGATTAAGCACCACCACCACCTCCCGAATCGGCTCATACTGCCGAAATTGACATGTGGGAGTCTTTCTGCTGGTCGAAATTGATTCGGCCTGATTCGGCCGAATCCAAATCAGGCTGAATTATTTATTTTTTTGCACACCCCTAATTCTATCCTGCACCATACGCAGGCTTGCAAACCTCCAGGTGGTCAATCAAAAATTACAAAAGCTCACCAAATGATAGAGAGCACTTCCATGGGAAAAAGTGGCTGCTTTGGAGGGTGGATTTGAGATTCTTCCCCAAATCCAGCCTCACCCACCATTTCCAAGAAATTACCAGCATTAACTGAGCAACCCTAGTATCCCTTTGTTCCTATGGAGCGGAGGGGGTAGTTGCTCTTTCTTCCCATTGACTTTAGAGGGAGAATTCACATACTTTCACTTGTGCAGGAGAATATGAAAATGCAACTTAACATCTCCACACTCAGGCAACAATTAGGAATGAGATGAAAGACAACAATTCTCTTGCTGATCCTACCAATCATCACTGGAATAGCTCCTCTTCCTTTTCTTTTCAGATACGGATGACTGTTTCACATGTCCAGAAGATCAATATCCAAGCCAGGACCAGGATGGATGCATCCCTAAAATTATAACCTTCCTCTCTATTGAAGAACCTCTAGGAATCAGTCTGGTTTCACTTGCTCTTTCTTTGTCCATGACCACAGCCTTAGTTCTTGGAACTTTCATTAAATACAGAGATACTCCCATTGTCAAAGCCAACAACAGGAATATCACCTACACTCTCCTTATCTCCCTCCTGTTTTGTTTCCTCTGCTCTTTTCTGTTTCTTGGAGAACCAAACAAGGTGACCTGCTTCCTCCAACAATCTGCTTTTGGCATCATCTTCACAGTGGCTGTGTCTTGTGTCTTGGCCAAAACCATCACTGTGGTGGTAGCTTTCATGGCCACCAAGCCAGGGTCCAGCATGAGGAAGAGGATGGGGAAAAAACTGGCCAGCTTCATTGTTGTCGCTTGCTCCCTTATTCAAGCAAGCATTTGTGCAGTGTGGCTGGGAACCTCTCCTCCTTTCCCAGATTTTGACACTAAGTCCCTGACTGCAGAGATTATAGCAGAATGCAATGAAGGGTCAGTCATTATGTATTACATTGTCCTGGGCTATATGGGACTTCTGTCCCTCATAAGCTTGCTTGAGGCGTTTGTTGCCCGGAAGTTGCCAGATAGTTTTAATGAAGCCAAATCGATCACCTTCAGTATGCTGATGTTTTGCAGTGTTTGGTTGTGTTTTGTTCCCACCTATCTGAGCACCAAAGGGAAACAGATGGTGGCTGTGGAGATCTTCTCTATCTTGGTCTCCAGTGCTGGGTTACTGGCTTGTATCTTTTCCCCCAAGTGCTATGTAATCATGCTGCGGCCTGAACTCAATCAGAAGGAGCACCTCATGAGAAAAAATTAAGAAACTATTTTTCATCTCTCTTTCTCTCTCTCTATCTCTGTATGTGTGTGTGTGTGTGTGTTTTTGTGTCTTTGTGAGAATAAGAGCATTGAACCTACTCAAGGATTTATTTTGGCTCCCTTATAAATTCCTTCAATCTCCCATATTCAGATGTCCAAACAAAGCCAATATATGATAAAATGATAGACATTTTAAAAAGAAAAAAAATCTTGTTACTGCCTTATGACGGTTTTGTTGCATTGAGATGAAACCTACAATTTCCACTGATTCTGGCTTCCCTCCTACATCATTCTTCCAGGTCACCTATGTCCCAAGAAATAGCTTTACCAGCCTCCAAGTGGGCCCCATTGATGTCCTGGTTTTAAAACTTATCATCAGACTACATGTTTCAGTCCCACTGGAGAAAATTGCTGCTTTTTCAGTTCTATGGCATTACGCTAGGCTGAAGTACCCCCCCAACATACACAGATCCACACTTAAAACCCAACCTGGACTTGGCAATACTACCAGGAACAGCATTTTGTGGAGATCAATGGGCTCCAGTTGTCGCGGAGGGCAGGAAGTTTTCATTGTTTCACCAGAAAACTAAGTATGGATCCAAGCCATTAATTCTTCAGTACTTCTTTCTCTTGGCTCCACTGACACAGGGAGTGCCATGAATGAGGCCGGAGGGGTATTTTTCTTCAGTACAAACGTCTGAGTTAACTATATTGTCTGAATGAAGAATGCATTCCCTGATCATCAAAGGACAGTAGTAACCAAAGAGTGGGCGTCATCCACTGTTCTCCTATCCAGTAATGACTAATTCCTCATATGTACATCCAAGCAAAGTTAGGATCTATTCTAAGTTCTTTCCTTCCTCTACTGTATAAACAGAGAATACTTTTTCCATTCCTATCCCTGAACATTCTGTAATTGAATAAAGAACATAAAATGTGAAGTAAAGAAAGAAATGCCTAGAGAATGCAATAAATATGTTGGAATACAAGAGGAATGTCAACAGATTAGAAAGATTCATGGAGGTGAAGGCTATCAGTGGCTACTGGAAATGGCTACTGGCCACATCCAGAGGTAGTAAAGCTCTGAATACCAAAGCCAGGAAGCAACATCATTGGAAGGCCTCAGCCTCTACACTTTGTTCTTGGCCCTCCAGAGTAACTGGTTGGCCATTGTGAGAGACAGGATGTTGTCCTGATCTACCAGGGCTCTTATTCAGTTCTTAAGGAAGACAGATAATCAAAGGCTGGGAAAGTGAGAAACAAAGGAGAAGAATATGATGTATATGTGAGTCCTCATGAATGACTTTCTTTTCCCCTTCAATGCCTGTATGGGAGGCTCTTTGATCATGTTTTGAAGATGTTTGCTGCAGTCTTTCAATATGTTTGGACACATTTCGTGTTCTCCATTTGTAAGAGTTCTTTGCCCATGTGTGTTATTCTGTGTTTATTGAATTGTTTTATAGAGAATTGATTTTAAATGATGTTTTAATGTTGAAATAAGTTTTGGTGTTTGCCACAATGGGGACCATGTTTTAGTGGAAAGGTGGCATAGAAGTTTTTAGAAAATGAAATAAAATACAGTGAGGACCCAAACTGGTTCCTATGGTTTTCCTAATTTCCATTTCATCCACACAGCAACAACGCTGTGGGATAGGACTGGCTGATAGGATGTGACTGGCCCAATGACAGTCAACAATGTTCCAGGACAGAATAGGGACTCCACTCTGGGTCTCCTTGATCCCCTTTTGATATTCAACCACCACACTACCCAGACCCTCAAAGGGCAGGGAAGTAATTAATCCCTTATGGTTTTCTCACAGAAGAAGGGATATTTTCCACCATCACTGGCTGTGCTGCCTGTGCTGCCTGTACTTCCCTGTCTTCTCATGAGTAAAACTGTGATTTCACGGTGAAAACCGGAGAGATTATGAGGAATTAATCTGTCTGTGGATGATCCATTTCCATTCAGTTTTGGCACTACAATTCTTACCGTCTTTCTAAATTGAGTAGCCAATTTTGAAGCTGCTAGCATTATTTTTGGATGAAATGTGTTGGCTACAGACAGACATAGCCTCCAAAGTAAGCAGCAAGGTAGAATGGGGTTTGTGGAGAATATGTGAGCTAGGATGTTTTGATGCCTTTTATGTTTGGCAGAGAAATGCCCACAATCACCCTAAAGCTAATTTCCAATTTCATTTTCCGGTCAGTTATGATGTCTTCCACTGCTAACAGTATGGGGGGTTCTTCTGGTCATAATCTGGGTCATGATGTTTCTATACCATTGGTTTTGGACACTTCCATTCCTACCATCATTTCTAATGTATTGTCCAATATGGAGGTCCATAGCTTCATATGTGGATGTGTGTTATGCCTGCCCAAGTAAATCTTGGCTTCTGGTGGAAATTACTGAGGTGGCAGATTTCTGGGGTTGGTATGGGCCAGGATTTCCCAATTCTCTTTATCTTTGGTATTGCAATGCCACTTAAAATTAAGAATATGGAAGGTTAAGGGTGGGAAGATACAACAAGTGTCTAATTTCAAATATTTGGGCACAGTGCTTCATTTCAATCACCATTGGAAACATCGTATAAGAGCAGCAACTGAAATTGCCAAAATAAATTCTAATGCCCCCTTTAGGTTCTATTGCTCAAGAGGTGGCCAATATGTTCCGGTGGCCATTGCAGCCTTCAATGCAAAAGTTACTTCACAATTTTAGGAGATCAAGTTCTGGGCTCGTCAAGGATGGTCACAGGCAGCTTCAGCTCTGTTCTCATTATTTTCCTCTAGCTTCCTAAAGGTTTTTCCATCAACCATAGAAGGTCTCTCCTGGAGGGAGAGATCAAAGCAATACTCTTGCTCAGATCTCCAAGGAAGGAAGGCAACTTTCTGGAGCTGTTAGGACTGAGCCTATGCAGGAAGCTGACGAGGAACGTTTGACTGGACTTTGAACACAAGATGACTCTTCAGAACTGAAGGAATATTTGAATTACTAAAGAAGAAATTCTAACTCCAACGAACCTAAGTATTAACTATAAACTTATCTTCCCGAAGGGATATTTAATTACTTTATAGGACTATTGTAAGAGTAACCTTAAGAAATATATAAGGGAAAACATAAGGGGGGTCTTCCCCTTTAAGACGGCCATTTAAGAGATGATTCAGCAGAAACTGAAAAAAGAGTCAAGAGGATACTAAATTAAAGAGAAAAGTGGTTTAAAATAAAATCCAGGAACTAGCAATATTACAGCTTCTTTTTCTTCCCTTCTGATAACTTACTTTTTAGGCGGTGTTGGTAGAATCGCCAGAAGAGAAGCTGAGAGAAGCCAAGGGAACATGCTGCTGAGTCAGAGAGAGGCAGAAACGTGAGGATGCAGAGAGAGGGGCATGGCTGGGAGATGATCAGAGGAACAGTGTGACTGCACAATGGTGCGACGGAGTGACGGAAGAGAAATGAGGGGCAAAATGATAGAGTTCAGAAGGAGAGGGGAAACAGGAACAGTGAGGCAAAAAGAGTGGAAACTGGAAGTTGATTGGAGAGAAAATCATAGAGTTATTAAAAAAGGACTAAAATTAGAACACAGATATAGACTGGAAAAATTATTTAAAAATAAGTAAGAATTACTGGATATAAAGAAATGTATACTTATAAGTTAAACAGGGTCTAAGAAGGTTAATAAATAATACAGAACATATAGACAACAGGCTAGCCACAACAGTGCTCAACAACATAAACTATAAAAAAGCATAAATCTGATTAGATTGAGGGTGACAAATATTGATCAACTCAGCACCTCAATTTGTGCTAGGCGAGTATGCTCTAACTTCGCGTTAGGTATCGTTCCACTTAAGAAAATTCCATCATTTATGAGTTTACTTACAACCCTAGATTTAGATATGTTTTTTACCTTTAATAGGTTGACCACTTTTCCAACTGCAGAGCTAAATGGCCACTTCGCTAAAAATCAGTACTCAAAAAGATTGCACAACTGTGGGTCCAGTGCAATAGAGACTTAGATCACATTATGCTATTTTACCACCAGTGGAGTGGCCCCAGATGCTGTTGGATTACTCTTATTTTACACAGATATCATCTTCCAGTGGAATCTTGGGTGATAACCTTATTGCTAGCAGATGAGGACTCTGAAACAACTCATTTGGTGGAAAAATATCTATCGATAGTGTTATTTCTAAAATGCCTTTGAAATGTTCTATGTAGCTTTTATGTATAATAATTTTAAAACCAAATTTTATAATACCATGGGATTTTGTGGAATTTAAAAATTGTTTCCTATTAATTTCATTTATGAGTATGATTTTTACCTCTCTATTTCTAAAATATTTTACTCTAAATTATCTTGTAATCATATGTAATGTGTTCTGTAGTTGTTTGTTTTTACGTCTGGCTTAAGACCTTTGTTCAATGAAGCTAATAAATGAAAGGACAGGTATTGCAATTCCCACAATCATCTTAAATCTGGTGGCTACCCTCATATGGTTTCCAACCACCTTCTGCTCTGGTAGTAGTCGCTGACAGGGATGAGCATGAATTTTGAGGTCTGAATATAACAAAGGAAAACAAGTGATAACAAGAAAGTGTTAAACAATCAAGTTATCCCAAGCCTTTCTTTTTTTTCATTTTTTTTATTAAGAAGATTAATACAACATAACAGCATATTCAAACATGTCACAAGAACAGATCTTCACAATATAGGACTATCCAGAAGGAAACCACCTGGAGCATGTTCTCATGGACAGACAGTAGACAAAGATCTATAATAAAAGGATTGTGCTGTACTTTTGTCAGACTGTGGCACACACAACTCCTCAGAAAATGAAGCTTGGAGTCCCAACATTGGCCACCAGACTTGAACCACCCATCCTAAGGAAGATGTGGTACTTGCTGCGAAGTGCAACACAGATGGCAGGAACCCTAGTGTTTGTCATAAACATATATTTTAAGTTCTCATTCCTGTCCCCAAAACCAGGAACTCAATAATAATCTTGTTTTTTATGGTTTCTGGTGTGTGCTAAGCAATTGCATAAAATGGTTACACACACCCACAAACACACCCACTACATCACGTTCTAAGTGCAATCGATGGCCTCATTCCAGAACTTGACAAAGCTTGTTCAGCAAGGGTTCAACAGGGTGCTGCCTGGGGAGGGTGGAATTTGGGAAGGAGAGGGAGCTCTGTGGGCATATGAACCATAAATCATGTCCTCTGAAGTGGCAGTTTCTTCAGGGGAACTTATCTTTGATCAAGTTATCACTTGTAACTCCAGCCGCCACCTGGAGGTTGGTAACTCTACAGCAGACTGAATCCAGACCTGGATCAAAGATTCTCTTTGTTGACCTACCAGGAATAAGGAGATTCGAAGTCAGGTTAAAAGAAGAAGGAAAAGTCACCAAAGTTGTCAATTATGGTCCAAACTTTATAGGGTAATTAACTTCCCCTGCAATTATCTACATCACTGCAATTCGTTCAACTGACCAAAGCTCCAGTGGCTTTTCAGAAGGTGCCAGAAAGCTGTAAACAAATCTGAAAGCTGCTTTGAAATGAGAGATGGGAGGACATGGGACACTGTCAGTTCAATCACTGACATTTTGCATCTAGAGAGAAGCTTTTCGGAATGGAGAAGCTAGAATGTTTGCAACTCCTCTTGTTTCTCGGGGCATTCAGAGTAAATGGCATGAAGTGTCCTGAGACGGACCCTCTCCCTGTGTCACATGAGTGGTACCAGCCAGGTGACCTCCTCATTGGTGGGATTACTTCTCAGATCACTTACACACTTCATACCGTTTTTTTCACAGAACATCCTTCGGATAAGTTATTTGCCGTTCCAGAGTAAGAACTGCCCCCACTCCCCCATTCTGTTACCTTGGTCTGATGAAATTCAGGAGCAACAGCTGAACTCAAAGAAAGGACTTGTACGTGTGGTCCATCTCAGCATCCCATTCCTCTTTTCCAAACACTTTGTCAGTCTTCTCTTTTGTGTTCACCTTCCATAGGGGATTTGTTATCCTTCTTAGGAAAATGGGGGACTGGTTTGGGTTTATTTGAACTGAACTGATACTCAGTTACATGCTTTGTATACTATAAGGTTGCAGGAAAAAAAACAAAAGAAAATGGGAATGAGACATTGCTGTTGTTTTAAATAAGGACAAAGGTGGAGAAGCTGGACCTTTTCAGAGACTACCTTGACCACTAACCTATTTATTTATTTATTTATTCAATTTATACCCTGCCCTCCCCGCGAAGGTAGGCTTGTCAACTGAGATCTCACAAATGGTTGTTGGGTGATAAGTCCACGGGGACTTCTTTTTGCCATGTCTGTAATGCCTGCGCCTGAAAAAAAATAGTCTACTTTGTAGGTTGGAGCTAGTATTCCTCCCCTTTTAACTTTCAAATGCTTCTCCAAATGGCTGAAGGTTATGTGCTATGTTTGGGCAGGTTGTACAGCATTTCTGATCCCTACGGGATCTACACTTGGCTATCAGATACAAGAAAATTCATAAAAGTGTCTATACAGTATGGAAAAGAGGAATCATGATTCTATAATGTATTCTAACTACATTATCAATGTTAACTGGCCTAAAGAGCAAGATTTTACTTATCTGAGATACATACACTCACACACACACGGAAATTATGTCATACATAGAATGTTCCAGAGTTATTTTAAATGTACCAGGGTGTTGTAGAATTCTCTAAAAATAGAACGTTACTGTTTTTCTTTTCTTTCTTTTAAGAATGGTGCCTAAGTTCTATCAACATGCCCTTGCCTTGGCTTTTGCTGTAAATGACATCAATGAGAACCCCCATATCCTGCCAAATATCACCCTTGGATTCCATATCTTAGACAGCTACTATGATGCAAAGATGACTTACCGGACCACCCTGCATATGCTCTTCAAATCACAGGGATTTCAGCCTAATTACAAATGCGATTCCAGGAGAAAGATGATAGCCATTGTCGGTGGATATGATGCTGCTGGGTCCTTCCATGTGGCAGATATCTTAGGAATTTACAAGATTCCACAGGTAGTATATGTGTACAGAAACGTGAATGAATTGACCCATCATCATTTTTTGTACAAGGAGTTATTCTGTAGGTAATAAAGAGGGGAAATTCTGACTTCTAGAATAATAAGGTCCTGTCTGATGTGTTCCAAACGAAGGCAGAATTAGAGTAGAATAGAAAATGGGGACAGAAGAAAAGGGGAAATGTAACCCAAATTCAGGCAATTCCTTTCTATTTACCATTTTCATCACAATGGACAATTTTCTGTTAACTGATTTCTAAAATATCTGCCCGTTTTCTTTCAGCTCACCTATGGCTCATTTGCACCTGAGGAGAGAGATGTGACAGAGTCCCCTTCCTTTTTCCGCATGGTCCCAAACGAAACCCCTCAGTACATGGGGATCATTCAATTGCTTCTCTATTTTGAATGGACCTGGGTTGGCCTCTTTGTTATAGATGATCACAGTGGAGAACATTTCTTGCAGGTCATGGAGACGTTGTTTTTCCAAAATAGAATTTGTTTGGATTTCACAGAAAAAATCCCAAACCAGTCGAAAGTGGATACTATGGGTGATTTGAATAACGTAATCTCTAAAGTATATCAGCCTTTAACACAGAGCA
>NW_015198587.1:0-505 GCF_001447785.1 Gekko japonicus | reverse complement strand
CACTTAACCACTACACCAAACTGATTTATCCTCTGCCCTTCACTACCAGACAGGAGAGAAGAAGAAGAGAAGAGATTGGATTTATACCCCGCCCTTCACTACCCACTTCACTACCCAGAGGAGTCTCAGAGTGGCTTACAAACTCCTTTCCCTTCCCCTCCCCACAACAAACACCAGCTGTGAGGCAGATGGGCCTGAGAGAGCTCTGAGAGAAACTGCTCTTTTCCAAGAACAGCTCTGACCAGAACTACGGCTTGCCCAAGGTCATCCAGCAGCTGCAAGTGGAGGAGTGGGGAATCAAACCTGGTTCTCCCAGATTAGAGTCCGTGCACTTAACCACTACACCAAAAAAGAACCATGTATGCTGCCCTGGGTTTCTAAGGGCAGGATAAAAAAAATACAATTGACAAACAAAATCTCATGCTTCACCTCCAATGATCTCAGCCATATTTTACAGTGCCTTACCGGCTGAACTGACCAGGGGTCATTTCCTGTAGGAGCTCAC
>NW_015198586.1:0-354 GCF_001447785.1 Gekko japonicus | reverse complement strand
CTCTGTCCTCACAAGGGCTACCAATGCAGGTTGCGGCCTGCCTGATCTCAGAAGGCCGGGGCACCTGAAGCAAGGCTTCCGAAGATGACTATAGTCATTGAGTAGGTTCATAAGGGAATAGGGAGTCCTTCAGATATGTTGGTCCCAAACTGCTTTGAAAGTCATGACCAGCACCTTGAATTGACCCCAGAAGCAAATTGGGAGCCAGTGTAGGCTGGCCAATGGGCGATCCAATGACCCATTCCAGTCACCATTCTGGCTGCAGCATTCTGTACCAGTTGAAATTTCCAAACACTTCTCAAAGGCAGCCCTACCTAGACTGCACTGCAGTAATCTAATCTAAATGCAACCAGG
>NW_015198585.1:0-479 GCF_001447785.1 Gekko japonicus | reverse complement strand
ACGCATTGAGACTCCTGATCTGTGCCTGGGAGATCGCCAGACCCCACTTGGAGGTTGGCACCCCTAAATGTTATGAAAATCTGCAAAGCCTGTTTGACCTCTGAGCACAGAAGAATGTTTAAAAAGACCATACCATCGAATGTGCGCACAAAACCGACAAGGAGAGCTGCGCGATACTGCTTTCGAGTCTCTAAAAGGCTGTGAACAACCACAGAGCATGCACAAAGCGCCAATGTTATTAGTTCTAGAAGATGATGTAGCATTGTGGCACAAAGAAGAAACTATCTCTGAGGGGAGGGGAATCCCAGCTCTCCCCTTTTCAGCCCACAACTTTCACTCAGCCCTCCTCATGTCCAACCTCCCCCTTCTGCAATATGGGGGTAATACTGGTCTACTCCGAAGGGCTGTTGTGAGAATTACAACATGATAATGGATGTGAAAGAGTTTTGAAGCCAGTTTGGTTAGGAGTGTGGACTCTA
>NW_015198584.1:0-445 GCF_001447785.1 Gekko japonicus | reverse complement strand
TGAAACGCCGCGTCTGAACACACCCTGTGTGTCCCATTTCATGTATACCCTTCCCAAAGCTTATTCCCAGAATTAAACTTTTATCGGCCTTAAAAGTATCACTGGACTCAAACTTCCCCCTTAGTCATCTTTTCCCCTCCTACCATAAAAAGCTGCAAATATTTTACTTTTTCTGGTAAGAGCGGAACTCCAAGCCGCAGACTAATTTGGTCAGCAAAACTACAATTCCCAGGAGTCCTTGGGGGAGGTCAACTACCAATGGTTAAACCAGCTAGAAGCTGATAGAAACTGCTTGGTTAGACAGACCATTGCTGCATATCTACTTGGGGGAAAGTCCTACTGAGTCCAATGGAATTTACATCCGAGTAAATGGCCATTTGCCATGAAAGTGAATCTCCCTCCCCACTGCTTCCCATGACCTACCGATAGAGAATCCTCTCGGCAA
>NW_015198583.1:0-464 GCF_001447785.1 Gekko japonicus | reverse complement strand
GTCTGTCAAGGTCAGTGTTGCCTACTCAGACTCGCAGTAGTTCTCAAAGGTCTCAGGCAGAGGTCCTAGGCTGTGAAGGGCTTTAAAGGTCATAGCCAGCACCTTGAACTGAACTCAGAAGCAAATGGCAAAAACAAACCCTTCCTGGTATACAAATGATCTTTCTTGGATACAGAATTAAATCGTACTTGAGCTAAAAATGGATTTTCTAAATGTGGAACAAGAAGGATGGAACTTTGAAAAAAAACCTCTAGCTAGTTGGACAAATAGCCAGGTGCAAGTGGAGGAGTGGGGAATCAAACCCGGTCCTCCCAGATTAGAGTCCGCACACTTAACCACTACACCAAACTGGCTCTACTTGGGATGGATACGGACCTGCCCGTGACCCTAAGTCTGGCACTAAAATCACCCGGGTTGTGGTTCATGAATCGAGGTTCATGCGAGCTCGCCTCCGCGACCATCCA
>NW_015198582.1:0-468 GCF_001447785.1 Gekko japonicus | reverse complement strand
ACAAAACCTTTTGCAACTATGTCCTTAGAAAGTTCCATCTGCCATGGACTGATCATGATTTTTTAGTCTTTATACCATGCACTTGTGGCGGGGACAGTGTCCCCAAGGAATGGAGGTCCCATTGCAGACTGTAACAAGGCAGAACAGAAGGCTCAAAGGCAGAGGTCATTTCGGGGGGGATTGCAGTTCCCCCGGGTGAGGTACGGGGGGTGGGGCACATGACGAAGCCCCGCCCCCTGCTTCACACTTCCGGCGATGTCAGGGGGTGTGGCCTTATGACACACTTCCGGTGATGTCAGGGGGTGTGGCATATGCTAATGAGTTATGCTAATGAGTTCCCCTAGCTCTTTTTCTACGAAACGACCCCTGCTCAAAGGTATGAGTGAACAACATTTGTAGTTTAATTTGGTTACCAAAACTGATAAGGTGCCACCAAGAAAGCCCAACTTGCCCATCCTGGAACAAGGC
>NW_015198581.1:0-545 GCF_001447785.1 Gekko japonicus | reverse complement strand
CTTTTTCCAAAGCTATAATATCCTTTTATTATAGAGAAGAGAAAGGGTGCTACAAGCATGGACGGCTTCAAAAGGGAATTAGATAAGCATATGGAGCAGAGGTCCATCAGTGGCTATTAGCCACAAGGTATAGCTAGGGGCTCTGGGGCAAGTGATGCTCTGTCTTCTTGGTGCTTGGGGGGGCCAACAGTGGAGTTCTGGCCCCACTGGTGGACCTCCTGATGGCACCTGGTATTTCTGGCCACTGTGTGACACAGAGTGTTGGACTGGATGGGCCTTTGGCCTGATCCAACATTGGCGTCTCTTATGTTCTTATGTTTTTGAGGTGTGGTGACCAGAACTGTACACAGTACTCCAAATGAGACCACACCATGGATTTGTACAGGGGCATGATGATACTGGCTGATTTGTTTTGAATTCCCTTCCTAATAATCCCCAGCATAGCGTTGGCCTTTTTAATTTTTATTTATACTAGCGAATCCACTACACCCGCCATTTGCTTTTGTTGCTTTCATGATGTCTGATATTTGTTTCCATTATATATA
>NW_015198580.1:0-537 GCF_001447785.1 Gekko japonicus | reverse complement strand
GCCAGTTTTTGATCCATAAAAGGATCATGATTTTCCCACCCATGATTTTTGAGCTTGCTTAGGAGCCTTTGATGAGGAACTTTATCAAAAGCTTTCTGGAAGTCAAGGTAAACAATATCTATTGGATCCCCCTTGTCCACATGTTTGTTCACCCCCTCAAAGAACACTAACAGGTTAGTGAGACAAGATCTTCCCTTACAGAAACCGTGCTGAGTCTGCCTCAATAGGTTTTGTTCATCTCTCTCAATCTTTCTGGACTTTATACCCTCTCTGACATACAGAGCCACCCCACCTCCAACCCTTCCCCCCCTATCCTTCCGATATAATATATAACCGGGAATCACTGTATCCCACTGATTTTCCTCATCCCACCAAGTTTCTGAAATACCCACAATGTCTATTTTCCCCTCCAACACGAAGCACTCCAACTCGTTACATGGAGTGTGAAGATGCGATTTCACATATGACCCTGATTAATTTTCTAAATATAGAGTGGGGGCAAATTGGCTGCTGAGAACGGCATGGCAACAGGAGTGG
>NW_015198579.1:0-390 GCF_001447785.1 Gekko japonicus | reverse complement strand
TCCCAAATATCTGGCTGCAGGAATACAAAAATACAGAGACGACAGAGCGGTAATCACCTTTCCACATCTGCTCGGCTGAAACCGATTACACTTCAAAATTTGAAAACATTAAGGCTGCAGCTGCAGTGAATCATTTGTCTTCTAAAACAGAAAATGTGACCCCAAAGTCACGCAATGATATTGTTCGTATGATTATGCTAAAGATCTGTGTGTGTGTGTGTGTGTGTGTGTGTGTGTGTGTGTGTGTGTAAGGTCACTGTGAATCATGGCACAACAGCTATTATGTGAGGATATTAAAAGATGAGTAAAGACAAAAGTTATCGGTCTTACCGAAACCGCACAGGGGGAAAAAAGTGTCTTCTAAATACAGGAGGAAATGATAGACTTTTG
>NW_015198578.1:0-527 GCF_001447785.1 Gekko japonicus | reverse complement strand
GATGCAACTGTGGGTGAGTTGGGTTTTTGTGTGAAATGTTTTCCCCATGCGCTTAAATGAGGGATCAATGAATCGCACCTTCACGCTGAGGGCTCCCTTTGGAGTATGCACTGATGCAGATACTGTGAAGGGGGGGGGAAACAACGGCATGGAGTCGGGATGGCCTGAGAGTGCGCTGGAGTGATACATGGGAAAGTCTGTCTGTGGCCCATCGCAACCCGTTTCCTACCTGATTTCCCCAGGTGCCTTTTAGCTCTGTTTCTGCGGCGGAGCAGAATGGGTTGCCAACGGTTGCAGGGCACTTCTCGGATGTTGTTGTCTAATCATGCCCTTTAAATCCACCCGGCATTCGCACCTATTTCGTGTCTAATTGTGCGTATGATCGCAGCCTGAGATCACAGGGAGACGCCCTCCTGACTGTCCCATCCATCAAAGAGGCTTGTCTTGTGGGTACAGGAGAGACGGCTGTTACAGAGGCAGCCCCACCAATATGGAACGACCTCCCCAGGGAAGTGCACCCGGCCCCC
>NW_015198577.1:0-428 GCF_001447785.1 Gekko japonicus | reverse complement strand
CGCAGCAGCAGCAGCCGGACCCCCCACCACGACGACACCCCCTTCCCGTCTTCCTCGGGCCTCCACCCGCGCCCCCTTCCAGACCTGGGTCGGAGGGGCAGCCACTCACTCGCTTGGCTCTCCGCCTCCCTCAAGTACTCTTCCCACCGGAAGTGCCTCAAGCCCGCCGTCACTTCCGCTCCCGGCCTCCCTCCCTCTTCCTTTCAACGTTCCACAGGAGAACGGGGGCGGCGGAGAGAGAGAGAGAGAGAGAGAGAGAGAGAGAGTTGCGCACGCGCACGGCGCTCTTTGCCGAGGAGGGTTTTTTTCCCCCTCTCGTCCTCCCCCCCCCCGAGCGTGCGGCTCCTTCTCGGACGCATGCGCAGACAGAACGTGAGGGGTTTGTGTTGACTGCCGCACGTGGAAGGGTGGGCGGGGCGCGCTTGTTT
>NW_015198576.1:0-330 GCF_001447785.1 Gekko japonicus | reverse complement strand
CCACTACACCAAACTGGCTCTGTAAACAGCTTTAAAGGGGAGGAGCCATGGCTCAGTGGCAGAGCCTCTGCTTGGCACGCAGAAGGTCCCAGGTTCAATCCCCGGCATCTCCAGTTAAAAGGACCAGGCAGTAGGTGATGGGAAAGATCTCAGCTAGTGACCTCAGAGAGCTGCTGCCAGTCTGTCTAGACAGTACTGACCTTGATGGATTGATAGTCTGATTCAGTACAAGGCAACTTCATGTGTTCGGGGCGTCGTTCTTGTGGCCCTGTCCTACACGCCCAGGGAAATGCCAATCGCTACGATGGGGTCAGGAAGCAATTTTTCTCC
>NW_015198575.1:0-448 GCF_001447785.1 Gekko japonicus | reverse complement strand
CCAGCTCCGCCATCTTGGCCGCCTCCTCCGCCTCCCGCCTCCTCCGCCGGAAGCCCCGCCCCGCCGGGCTCGTGACGTCGCGCGCGGCCCTTAAAGGCGCAGGAGGGCCCGGAAACGACCGCCGGGGAGACGGCCACATGGCCACCGTTCCCTCTAAGCGGAGTTAGTGTGAGCTAGCTCACCGTTTTTTAGCCTCCAGCTCACATGTTTTTGTCTCAGCTCAGGCAGGATGGGGCTCCAGAGCAAACTGATTTACACAGCAGCCCAATCGCTCGCTCACAACTTTAATGCCAGTAGCTCACAAAGTAGTATTCTTGCTCACAAGACTCCACGGCTTAGAGGGAACATTGCCCACGGCCCCTGCCCATGCGCGCGGGTGTCAGCAAGCTGCCATATCCTATGTTTCTGATGATGTGTGACTTATGTACTCTGCACATGCTTTACTTCT
>NW_015198574.1:0-483 GCF_001447785.1 Gekko japonicus | reverse complement strand
AAACAGAATAAGAAGCAAAAGGTAGGTGTCCCTGGATGACCACACTTCTGGTAACATGGGGGTGCGGCCTAATGTGCTAATGAGCTGTGCTGTCAGGGGTGTGGCCTAATATGCTAATGCCTAATATGCTAATGAGTTTCTGCTATTGGGTGTGGCCTATTGTGCTAATGAGTTCCTGCTGGGCTTTTTCTACAAAAAAAGCCCTGTGTACACGTATGGCTCGTTAAAATGTTAGTCCAGGCAGTGAAGGAGAGAGAAACAGAGCGGAGAGACTGAGCTGAAGGTCGCAAAGAGTCGGGACTCGACTGTGCGACTGAACAACAACAAAGCCTTGGGGTCAAGACTGTGTAGGGATGCAGCAGAAGCTGACTGCCCTCCATTGTCACAGCTCTGCCTGTCACAGGAAATGACATCAGAGGGTTACCGGTTCCATCGTCAGAATGCAGAGACATGATTCCTGCAGATAGGGTGACCAGGAGGGAT
>NW_015198573.1:0-478 GCF_001447785.1 Gekko japonicus | reverse complement strand
TGACTCTTTAAAGATCCTACCCCGTAAATGATGTTGGTCTCTCTCAGCCCCACCTGCCTCACAGGCAGTGTTCCCTCTAAGCCCCCACCTACAGGCAGTGTTCCCTCTAAGCTGAGTTCGTGTGAGCTAGCTCAGTTTTTTAGCCTCCGGCTCACACCTTTTTTCCTTTGCTCGGGAAGGACGACTCCCAAGCGAACCAATCTGTGCAGTAGCCAAGTGGCTCGCTCACAACTTTAATGCCAGTAGTTTACAAAGTAGATTTTCTGTTCACAAGACTCCGCAGCTTAGAGGGAGCGTTGCTCACAGGGTGTTTGTTGTGGGGAGAGGAAGGGAAGGCGATTGTAAGACACTCCAAGACTCCTTTGGATAGTGAAGGGTGGTGCATGAAACTAACTCCTCCTCCTCTTCTTCTTCGTCCTTGTCCTTGTCACATTTCCTCCACCTCGTAGATAAATCAACAAACACACAGGAAACACAG
>NW_015198572.1:0-523 GCF_001447785.1 Gekko japonicus | reverse complement strand
TATCCTTGGGTTTCAACCTTCTTTATCAACTGAAGTTCACAGATACACGCATGTAAGTAAAGGCAAAGATTTCCCTTCCTCGAAAGCCAGTCGAGTCCGACTCTAGGGTTGCGGCGCTCATCTCCGTTTCAAAGCCGAAGAGCCAGCACTGTCCGAAGACGTTTCCGTGGTCATGTGGCCGGCATGACTAAACACCAAGGCGCATGGAACGCTGTTCCCTCGAAGTGGTACCTATTTATCTACTTGCAATGTCTTGCTTTCGAACTGCTAGGATGGCAGGAGCTGGAACTAGAGACGGGAGCTCACTCTGTCATGCGGCGCACTCGGGTCTCGAACTGCTGAACTACCGACCTTCCACAGCCTGCAGTTCGGTGTCTTAACCACTTGAGCGACCGCAGCTCCTTGAAAAGAAGAGTAAGGCAGGGCAGGGCGGAAACATTTACGAAGCTATCTGTGTGGATTTGACATGGACCGCTGAGAAGACTAATCAGCGATTCAAGATCAAATCAAGTCTGTCCTAACC
>NW_015198571.1:0-504 GCF_001447785.1 Gekko japonicus | reverse complement strand
ATACTCTTGCAGCTTGGTGGCATCAGAAGAAGAAGGAGATTGGATCTATGCCCTCCCCCCCTTCACTACCCAAGGGAGTCCCAGAGCGGCTGACAAACTCCTTTTCCTTCCCCTCCCCACAACAGACACCCTGGCCCTGGGAGGTCGGTGGGGCTGAGAGCGCTCAGACAGAAACGGCTCTTTTTCAAGGACGGCTCTTATCAGAACTAGGGCTTGCCCAAGGTCATCCAGCAGGTGCGAGTGGAGGAGTGGGGAATCAAACCCGGTTCTCCCAGATTAGAGTCCGCGCCCTTCACCACACACCAAATCATGGATTCACACAGAGTTGGAAAGGGCCCTACAGGCCATAGGGATCAGCCTAGACCATCCCTGACCAGGGTTTGTCCAGCCGCTGCTTGAAGACTGCCAGGGAGGGGGAGCTCAGCACCTCCTTAGGCGGCCGACTCCACAGTTGCACAGCTCTGCCTGTAGAGATGTTTTCCCTAAGATCCAGCCAGAACCTTC
>NW_015198570.1:0-513 GCF_001447785.1 Gekko japonicus | reverse complement strand
CCTGTACTTGGGTCTGAGTTGGGTTGAGCTGGGTTGCTGGTATAACAGCCCTTTTCACGTTTGGCACAACTGTTCTGGCCCAAGTGCATGGAAAGTTCCAGAATTCTTTGGAGGTTTTCAAGCAGAGACTAGGTGGCCACCTGACAGCAAATGCTGATTCTGTGAACTTTGGCAGATCAGGAGAGGGAGGGCAGGACGGGTTGCAACAACCAGTGTTCCCTCTAAGCTGAGTTAGTGTGAGCTAGCGCACAGTTTTTTAGTCTCCAGCTCACACATTTTTGTCTTAGCTCAGGAAGGATGGCTCCAGAGCAAACTCATTTATGCAGCAGCCAAATTGCTCACTCACAACTTTAATGCCAGTAACTCACAAAGTAGAAGTTTTGATCACAAGACTCCACAGCTTAGAGGGAGCATTGCGCCAGGGGCAGGGCACTTTTTTTTTTTTTGAAAAAGATGTGCCGGAATTCTTAGAGGGAACGTTGGTTGCCTCCAGGGCAACCGTAGAAAAAGAGG
>NW_015198569.1:0-363 GCF_001447785.1 Gekko japonicus | reverse complement strand
CCCAACATACAGCCCCCAAGAGGGAAGACGGTGTACCCTTAGGGCCACTTCAGATTGGGAAAAGAGCACAGGGAGAAGATATAAGCTCCCTCTCCCTATGGTCTTGACTCAAATAAGAACATAAGAAGAGCCCTGCTGGATCAGACCAGTGGTCCATTGAGTCCAGCATCCTGTCTCACACAGTGGCCAACCTGTTCCTCTGGATGGCCAGCCACAGGGCACAGAGGCCGAAGCCTTCCCCGACGTTGCCTCCCGGTTCTGCGAATCAGAGATTTAGTGCCTCTGAACATAGACATTCCCCTCAGTCACTGCAGCCAGTAGTGGCCAGCAGACCCCTCCTCCATGAATCTATCCAATCCCCTT
>NW_015198568.1:0-202 GCF_001447785.1 Gekko japonicus | reverse complement strand
CTCTTGCGTAGCTAATGCTGCGTGTGACCGCAGCCAAAGTTTAATTGTTATGAGCAATCTGTTGGATCAATGTCTATACACACTCTTGGGTTGTGCCCACTAACCCTTCTTTGTATTTCAATTAATGTTTTGAACACAGTTGTGAATTCTAGATAATCTTTCCTTGGTGGGTGTTCTTTGCTTTGATTAGCATATCAACCTA
>NW_015198567.1:0-229 GCF_001447785.1 Gekko japonicus | reverse complement strand
TGTGAGCTTCTTCGCAGATAAAGTCTTGGAAGCAGTTGGAAGCAGGACAACATACTGTGCAACTTCCTTGCTGATTTAGAAATAGAACGTGTGCAACTTCCTGGCTGATTTAGAAATGGAACCTTGACGTTCCCCGCAGAATTCTTCCCGCATCTACAGTAAATCTACAACGTCTTCAAAATTTATATATATATATATAAGGGGGGAAAGCAAGCCAAAATTACATAAC
>NW_015198566.1:0-258 GCF_001447785.1 Gekko japonicus | reverse complement strand
AAGTGCCATCAAGTTGCAACCAACTTATAACCCCATAAAGTTTTCCAGGCAAGAGAGGAGCAGAGATGGTTTGCTATTGCCTGCCTTTGTGTAGCAATCTTGTTTAGCCATCTTGGGGGGTGGGGTCTCCCATCCAATTACTAACCAGGGCTGACCCTCTTTAGCTTCCGAGACCTGATGAGAGCGGATTACCCTGCGCCATGGATGGAACTCTGCCTAGGGCAATGTGTAAACAAGTCCTTTGCCCTTTTCATCTGC
>NW_015198565.1:0-271 GCF_001447785.1 Gekko japonicus | reverse complement strand
TTTCTTGCTTTCAACCTGCTAGGTGGGCAAGAGCTAGGGACCAGAGACAGGAACTCACTCTGTCACGCGGCACTTGGGTCTCAAACTGCTGAACTACCGACCTTCCAGTCTGCAGTTGGCATAAAACAACCCAAGAGAGCACTTCTGATAAGGGAAGGTGTATTTAGATATTTATGTACCACCTTTCACCCCAGTGGGGACCTCAGAGCAGCATACAACATCATTCTTCCACTTGCTGTTTTATGCTCATAGCGAGAACCTTGTGAGGGAG
>NW_015198564.1:0-416 GCF_001447785.1 Gekko japonicus | reverse complement strand
TTGGTTAGATTTACACATTGGCCTTGCAATTTTTTTGTATGGCTCTCCTTTTCTTAGTTATGTATTTTATTATAGAGCACCCTGATGAAGGATGAACTTTGAAACGTTGTTATCAAACATCCGGACACAATGTCGAAGTATTTAGTAGTTCTCCATTGTTTAGACACTGTTGTTGTTCAGTCGCACAGTCGAGTCTGACTCTTCGCGACCTCACTGTAGCTACTTTGTATACATTATTCTCTATTACATGTTCTTCAGCTTCTTGGCAACTTGTAATTGGTGAGCCTGTTAACTACACTTGTTTTTGCCTTTTGTTACTATTTCTTCACTAAGTTTGTATCTGGATCTTTAAGAAGCTCAGTTGTATAGCTAAACATCATTGTGTTGCAGAGTTTCAAGAGGCTTTTATATGTCTT
>NW_015198563.1:0-272 GCF_001447785.1 Gekko japonicus | reverse complement strand
CCTCTCCGGGACGAGGAAGCGCTCTCCTGAGGGGAGAGGAGGGACGCGCCCAGACGCGTACAGCGTGGGACTCCGAGAGGGAAGTCCCGCCATCTGCTCCGAGCCCCCGAGTCAGGGAAGTGACAGCCCGGGGCTCTCTTTGCTTACTCAGAAGGCTCCCGCTCAGCTGGAATCTGTGGGAGGGGAAGGAGGGGCGGAAGGCAGGCCAGAGAGGCGCCCTGGTCAAGCCGGCACCCGTAGGCAGCTGCCTAAATTTTGTCAGTGATGGGCCG
>NW_015198562.1:0-385 GCF_001447785.1 Gekko japonicus | reverse complement strand
TTTAAGAAAGGAGGGGAACCTAAAACCAAAATCCGATTTTATGTTTCTGTTCAAACGTGCAGAATTGTTCTGGCATTCAAATGCGACTCTAGAGTATGGTTGTGTTGAGCCATTGTACATTTCGCTGCAGGCACGTCTGCTCAGCAGCTGGACGCGACCTTCAGCACCAATGCTTCCTTGGAAATATTTGAACTGGACTTGACTGACCCCTCGCTGGATATGAAGTCCCTTGCCACTTACTCCTCCGCTCACAGGTATAAGCTCCGGTTTTAAAGAAGGTTGGCCTCCTTTATGATACCCACCAGAGTGCGTCAGTAAAAGCTTACAGACTGCAGCAGTGGAGATCTGGAGGCTGTTTCAGTTTTTGCTGCAATGATGCAAGTAG
>NW_015198561.1:0-296 GCF_001447785.1 Gekko japonicus | reverse complement strand
AACTTGTGAGCGAGCGATTTGGCGGCTGCTGCGTCAATGAGTTTGCGCTGGAGCCCTCCTTCCTGAGCGGAGACAAGGATGTGTGAGCCGGAGGCTACAAAATCTCTAAGCTGACTCACACTAACTCAGCTGAGAGGGAATACTGCCAGTGGGGTTTTTGCCCAGCAAGGCTTTGGACTGTCACCACAATACAGCACTGTGTGATGAGAGGTAAACTACAGCAGCCAATTTGTTGCTGACCGCACCCTCCGCCCATGTGTCAGAATCTCAAAGGGGCCCACAGGCTCAAAAAGGTT
>NW_015198560.1:0-308 GCF_001447785.1 Gekko japonicus | reverse complement strand
CCTTTAATAGTGGTTTAATATGCAGAAATTCCCTGAATAGCCCAGGCTAGCCAGCCCCCATCAGATCTCAGAAGCAAAGCAAGCTCAGCCCTGGTTAATACTTGGATAGGAGCCCATGGAGGCAGGCAATGGCAAAACCACCTTTGAATATCTCTTGCCTTGAAAACCCCACGAGGGGTTGCTATAAGTCAATCACAACTTGATGGCACTTTTGACCACTATGCGGAAATTGGCAGCTGGCCACTTTTCGTGGCATGGAGCTAAATAATAGCATCACAGAATTGCTGCATCAAACTGCTATTAAAGGG
>NW_015198559.1:0-454 GCF_001447785.1 Gekko japonicus | reverse complement strand
CTCGATGCTTGGGGATCCAACACAAAGCTAGAGCAGCCAGGACATTGTGGATAAGAACATAAGAAGAACCCTGCTGGACCACACCAGTGGTCCATCTAGTCCAGCATCCTGTCTCACACAATGGCCAAACAGAAACTCTGGAGGGCCAACAGCAGGGCACAGAGGGAGAAGCCTTCCCCGATATTGCCTCCGAGATATTGTAAGGTGTCCTACTATGGGATCCTACTATGGCCAACCATGACACTGCGATGCTTAAATTAAGTGTACAATCCCACTTAATCCCACAGACCCATTGTATGTAGCACAAGACAGTAGGAATTGTTGCATAGTCATCTAGAACTAATAAAGCCACTGAGGTTCCATGACATAGGAAAGAAAAGGTGTCCAGGAGGGAAGCCCTATCAAGGACATCATGAATTATACCCTCCCTATTAAATAAGATCCTAGCCAGGCA
>NW_015198558.1:0-332 GCF_001447785.1 Gekko japonicus | reverse complement strand
CATTTTCTCCAGGGAAACTAATCTCTGTATTCCAGAGATCAGGAGATCTCCAGGTCCCACCTGAAGGTTGGCAACAGAAAAGACTCTCCAACCCCTCAAGGCTTGTTTTCCACTTGATCATTCTTAATAGTTCCTACAATTTCGTATGTAATTTAATGTTACACAATCATTGACTTGGCTTCCTTAAGAATGGGAGTGGAAAGGCACAACAGGAGGCCAAAAAAGATACATTTCACTGGATCAGGGTGCTGAGTGGCGTGTTGGCTTTATTTTCTTGGCCCAGTGCAAAAAGACTTATCTCCACAGTGCCTTTTTAGGACATGGAACTCACA
>NW_015198557.1:0-293 GCF_001447785.1 Gekko japonicus | reverse complement strand
GGGAAAGGACCCACAGTCGTCGGCACCCCAGAAACAGAGTAAAAAGATACTGGGGAGGTCCGGTCCTAACACTTGCCGATGGGCCATGGATGGATTTTCCCTAGTCTGATCTCTCAAGCATGCTCTGAGGTTGTCAGGACAGACTACTCAGTCCATCCTGACTCTGCACCCTTTTCCGCACACTTAGCAATAGGTGCATAACCGCATAACCGTCCCCTTCGCTGGGCCAGTGGTGACAGTGAGTGGGAAAAAGGGAGTGATCTGTGTTAGGTGACCATGGCTCACTGTGAACC
>NW_015198556.1:0-341 GCF_001447785.1 Gekko japonicus | reverse complement strand
TAACTACTACGGGTTTGCAGCCGGCGCCGTCGCCGGCCCTCAATACAGGTAACGAGGGAGGCGGTGTCGCCCTGAGTTCGTGAGGCCGGGAAAGGGCTTCAGAGGCTCGCTGGGTGGGTGGGTGCGTGGTTCGGTCGGGAGGGGAGGGCGAGGTTTAAGGGTGGCCCGGCCTGAGCGGCGGCGGCAACAGCCCTGCGAGGTAGGCTGCTTCGAAAACTAGTCCCCCCCTTCTGTGGCACACGGGGGCGGGGCCGAGTGGGCGAGCCGTCAGATTTGTGGCACCTTTTCGAGCACGCCGAGCCTGTAAGAACATGAGAGAACCCAAATGTTGGATCAGGCCA
>NW_015198555.1:0-353 GCF_001447785.1 Gekko japonicus | reverse complement strand
GCATACTGTGACATGAACCTCATTACACCCGTTCCATGCACATAAAGAAGATGTCAGTGGTCCCCCTGCAATTTCAACAATGCATCAGCAGTAATGCAGGAACCCAGGGTGACTCCAGGAACCCAGCAACCGCAACAGCCAGATAGTGAGGACACCTATCCTAGAAAGGAAAGTGTAGCTGCTCTAGATCACAGGGTCCTCTTCCCTGGCCCTGAGGGAACCAGAAAACAGACCATCCCCCATTTGCTCAGATTATTCCAATGGTTAATTTGTTTGCAATCCCAGTTTTCCCAGTAATTAATAAAATCGCAAGAATTAGAGTCGCAACACATTAATTGAAATCTAGCACAGCC
>NW_015198554.1:0-437 GCF_001447785.1 Gekko japonicus | reverse complement strand
TCTTACTGCTTTATAATATAGAGAGATTTGGATGAAGGGATAGAGATAATGCTTATTAAATTTGCAGATGATACTAAATTGGGAAAAGCAACAAATACAGTAGAAGACAGAGTCAGGATACAAGATGATCTTGACAGGCTGGAAAACTGGGCTAAAACAAAATGAATTTCAATGGGGATAAATGTCAAGTTCTGCATTTAGGTAGGAAAAATCAAATGCATAATTATAGGATTGGAGAGACTTGTCTTGGCAGTAGTATGTGCCAAAAAGATTTAGGGGTCTTAGTAGACCATAGACTGAACATGAGTAGCTAAAAATGCAAATGCAATTTTGGACTGTATCAAAAGAAGTATAGTGTCCAGCTCACACAAAGTTGTTTTTTTTAAGTACCCGTAGGTACACTACAAGCTACTAGCTAGGCTTCAACAGTACGTGGA
>NW_015198553.1:0-366 GCF_001447785.1 Gekko japonicus | reverse complement strand
CGTTTCTCCAAGCTAAAGAGCCCTAACTTGGGAGGAGAAAATAGCCTTTTCAAGCCCCTGCAAATTTAGAGAGTCTTGGAAGGGCTTTGGAAGGTGGCAGCAGCTGGATTTTCACAAACCACCAGTAACCTCAGCTTGTAACTTTTAATTCAATCAAGAGTAGGGTTGCCAGACCCCTGGTTGGGGGCAGGGTTTCCCCCGATTTCAGGGGCTCCAATGGTTGGTAACCATCTTCACCATAGAGTTTTGCCCAAAAAGTAGAGCATCACCCCGGTGTCACCAACACGCTGGAATCACTTCCGGAAGTGACGGCAACCCACAGAATGCCCCCTAAATTCCCCCACCGGCAGCAGGTAAGGACCTGGC
>NW_015198552.1:0-362 GCF_001447785.1 Gekko japonicus | reverse complement strand
GAGAAATTCCCTCTCCCAAAACACTAGAACTCAAGGTCTTCCAGTGAAACTAATGGGCAGTAGATTCAGGATGGGCAAAAGACAATACCTCTTAACACAGCAAGTGATTAAAATGTGGAATTCACTGCTAGAGGTTGTAGTGATGGCCACATGCATAGACAGCTTTAAAAGGGAATAAACGGACCCATGAAGAATAAGTCTATCAATGGCTACTAGCCATGGTAACAAAAGGGAACCTCCACATCCAGAGGCAATGAACCTCTGAACCTCTGAAAACCAGTGCCCGGAGGCAACATCAGAAGAAGGCTTTGAGCTCTATGCCCTTTTGGATCTCCAGAAGAACTCAATGGCCACTGTGTGAG
>NW_015198551.1:0-381 GCF_001447785.1 Gekko japonicus | reverse complement strand
GCCATGTGTGCCATAAAATGTATTGCCAGATGCTGGAGATAGAAAATATATAAAGGACAGCAGCTGGTAAGCTCTGAGTTGGTGTGTCCTCACTGCAAGGCCCCATGGACACCCATGGTCTAGACAATGAGATGGTCAAGCTCCCCCCCCCCCAAGCAGGGAATAGAGATTTGGAGGAACTAAGACTAGAAAGCAGACAGAGTTCTTAACTGAGGTCTGGAGGAGGCATCCATAATCATATGCTGGCTTGAAGGAGGCTTGAAGGTATGGCATGCATAGAGGGAGGGAGAGAGGAATGGGGTTTTACCCTTTTCTTTTGAATCCCCTGTTCAGTTTGTTAAGATGCTAAACATATGTGTCCGATTCCCCATGCATTCAAAA
>NW_015198550.1:0-266 GCF_001447785.1 Gekko japonicus | reverse complement strand
CCCCCCCCAAATCTCCAGTTATTTCCCAAGCTGGCAATCTTCGTAGAGAATCATGAGTTGTCTGTACATAGTCACATCTTGTAGTCCTTATGAGGCATGTTAAGGTAAGACCATCCACCACTGTGGGACAATTTTGCCTTCACCACAATACTGTCCCCCGCCCCTCCATGTAGTGCTGTAACCTTCTCTTACAAATCAATGGCAGTCACACACTTATATGGGACAAAGCAAAGGGGACATGAACTAACAAGACCAAGCTAAGCAAA
>NW_015198549.1:0-383 GCF_001447785.1 Gekko japonicus | reverse complement strand
GGTGGGGGTCCCCTGCTGCCAGGCCCCAACGTCCTGCCACTGATCAGCTGGCTGGCGGGGAGGGACCTACCCCAAAAAAGAGGGAGATCCAGTTCAGTGACATATCTATGTCACTGCCCACGTGACCAGGAAGTGACATCATCATGTCCAGGTTATCGAGGCAACACTTTGGTATTTGGGCAACAACTCTATGGTAGAAGCCAAATTTACCGTAGAGTTTTTTGCCCAAATACCAGAGCATCGCCCCAACATCCTGGAAGTGATCGCATCACTTCCAAGTCACATGGTCAGTGATGACATAACTTCTGAGTCACGTGGCCTGTGTCATAGACACATGACTGTGCATCAGATGGTCCTCCCTGCTGCTCCCGATAAGTCCCCCC
>NW_015198548.1:0-396 GCF_001447785.1 Gekko japonicus | reverse complement strand
TGCGAGAAATTCAGATCACAGTTCTTTTTTGTTGCCCTTTGCTACTTTTTACTGCGTGCTGTACTGTCGTTGCCCATCAGAAGCAACCGAAGGCCCTTTCACTCGGTCTACTTGCTCCGTAGGGTATGATTTGAAGAGTCCCTTGGCTTGCCAACCTCCAGGTGGGGGCTGGATATCTCCCAGAATTAAACTTCCTCTCCAGAGTACAGAGATCAGTTCCCTTGGAGAAAATGGCTGCTTTGGTGGTGGACTCGATAGTATTATACAGTGCTATAGTATTGTATAGTCCCTCCCCTTCCCAAATCCTGCCCTCCTCAGCCTCCGCCTCCCAAATCTCCACGAATTTGCTGTCCCTTAGCTGGCAACCCTGGGAGTCATAGGCCCATCCTGCATCTA
>NW_015198547.1:0-407 GCF_001447785.1 Gekko japonicus | reverse complement strand
GTGAACTGATTTTGGAGTGTGTTGGAATGCAAGAGCTGGGTCCAGGTTACCCAGACCCAACTCAGGTTCCCCACAGCCGCACAGCAGCTGCGGGAATGGCTATTTAAAAACCAAAGCAGAACCCTGTTTGGGCTTAGAACCCTGCCGGGGGATGAAGAACTAGAGGGAAGGGGACAGGGTTTGGCTGCTGCTGGCGGGAACAGAGAGACACTCTACTTACATGCCAGGGTACTGGCACAGGATGGGGGTGGGGACAGCATAAGGGTGGGGTTCTATGGTTAATGGTGAGGTGTGGTGCAAGGCTGCTGCCATCAGCGGCACATCTATTGGGCACCAAGACATCCTTGTCTTCCACACCTGTGCAGGGCTATGACATCCTCTTGTGTTGTGGGATCTGCAGAAGGACA
>NW_015198546.1:0-395 GCF_001447785.1 Gekko japonicus | reverse complement strand
AAATTCAGCCTTCTTTTTATTCCGTCCCTCCCCCCATTCTGCTTTACGTTACCTCTTTTCAGTGGTCAGCCCGGTTCCAGCCCACTGTTGCCCCGGGTTATTTGGAGCTGCTTTGCCACAGACTTAATCACCTTGGCTCGAACACTGAGAAAATCCGGAGTGGCAGGCAAATGTGGAAAGAACCTTTGTTGGTCTGAAAGGCGCCACTGGATTCAAACTTGGTTCTGTTGCTTCAGACCAACACGGCCACCCACCTAAATCTATCTGTATGTACTACAAGATACAGCACTGCAGGTCTCTAGTATGGTCACAGGTACATGATGCAGCATTTTTATTTTTATTTTGCCGAGACTAATAGGGCTGCCAAAGCCCCGGTGGCAAACAATGAAGAAAAC
>NW_015198545.1:0-429 GCF_001447785.1 Gekko japonicus | reverse complement strand
GCTAGCCTGGGCCATCCAGGTCAAGGCCTTCAGCATCCTTAGGGTAACTTGATTATCCATGGAACAAAGTCTGAGTTTAGCAACACTTCCGGGTATAAGCTTTTGTGTGCACGCATGTAGAAGTGTGCATGCACATGAAAGCTTATACCCAGAATTGAACTTTATTGGTCTTAAAGGTGCTGCTAGACTCAGACTTTGCTCTGTTGCTTCAGGCCAACACAGCTGCTCGCCTGAATCTATCTTGATTATCCTTGGTGAGCCACCACCATGCAGAATTGCTAGAACAAGCAAAGTCGAGTTCTGATAGCTCTGCTAGTGCTGCAGGAGCCTCTTAGCTCAGACCTGGAGAGTGGAACCCATGATGGATGTTAGATCACCTCTGACTCTTCCTGCGCGGCTACCTTTCTACACCACTGTCAGTTGGTGGTG
>NW_015198544.1:0-405 GCF_001447785.1 Gekko japonicus | reverse complement strand
GTGTTCATCTAAGTAGTCCTTTGTGATGCTAATGTGTCTTTCCACATGCACAGTTATGTCAAATGTACATATATGCCATCAAGTTGCAACCAACTTATGACACCAGCACAGGGTTTTCAAGGGAAGTGAGAAGCACAGGCGGTTTGTCGTTGCCTTCCTCTGCAGAGCCTTTCTTAGTGGTCTCCCAATCCAAGTAACAAGCCTGCTTAGCTTCCAAGATTCAACAAAATTAGGCTATATCATGCTTTGAGATGGGCATGTACCAGGAAAATGTGGTTCGATTCAGTTTTTAAGAGCCAAATGAACCACTTCAGTTCGTGAAGTTTGTGGTATGGTAGAATGCCCCCATATGTGCTGGAGACACCAGACTTGTAGAAGATCTCCAGCTGACTCTCCTCTGCCTGC
>NW_015198543.1:0-414 GCF_001447785.1 Gekko japonicus | reverse complement strand
TCCATAGCTTAGAGGGAGCATTGGTCGTGGCATCGGGGCTCAGCTGCGGGGGGCCTCCCTCGGAAAGGGGAGCGAGTCCGGGGAACCGTCAAGGGCGACGCCAAACCTCTGCGCTCTTCACCGGGGGAGGAGGGCAGATCCCGTTTCTTTGCCTGCCCGGGAAGGAACCATGTGCCGCCTTGTGGTCTTCAGAGCCATAAGCGGAGATGGGATTCGTGCACTGGGAAATGCGCTCATGGAGTTTACTCATGGAGTTCATGCACACACCCCTTTTGAAATCCAAATGCTGCATTCCTTCCCCCTAGGCGCCCCTCCTTTGAGGCCACCAGCTTTTAAGGAGGAGGAGGAGGAAGCAGAACAAGAGAAGAAGAGGTTGGGTTTATATCCCACTGCCCTTCACTACCCAAAGGAGTC
>NW_015198542.1:0-421 GCF_001447785.1 Gekko japonicus | reverse complement strand
AGCCAAAAACATTTCTGTCCATACCCTGCCTTTAAAGACCTTTTCTTGACACTTGCTGGACTGAGTACTAGATAAGCAAAGAAGGCCAAGGGTGGCATGGCTCAAGTTTTCTCTGCTGTGCTGCAGAATGGATAGAAGATCAGAACTGGTCATGGTTCTTCAGTTTCCTGAACTCTTAGCTGTTACCAAAAAGGTTGCTACACAGCTGCCATCACACAATCATACCCCCACCATCTGTACAACATTGGATCACATGCAATATAAGATAAACGCAATGTGACTGATACAGTGCATCTGATAGCATTTACAGAGGAAGGCAAGGATGTGTCCCTGCTCGGAAGCAATAGCAGTAGAGAACGATCAAGGAGACTGCATAACCTAGCCCAACGGTAGAGGCATGACACTCAGAATAGGTGTTGGG
>NW_015198541.1:0-438 GCF_001447785.1 Gekko japonicus | reverse complement strand
GGATTGAAACTGGGACCTTCTGCAGGCCACTGAGCCACAACCCCTCCTCAAAATCTGATGAATACCCACTAAGCCGCCTTATACTGAATCAGGTTATTGCTCCATCAGACTTAGTATTGTCTACTCAGATTGGCAGCGGCTCTCCAGGTTCTCAGGCGGAGGTCTTTCCCATCACCTCCTACCTGATCCTTTTAGCTGGATATGCCGGGGATTGAACCTTGGGACCTCCTGCACGCCAAGCAGAGGCTCTGCCACTGAGCCACGGCCTCTCTCCTTATCTGGAGCTTGTAATTTGGATTTAAAAGGCAAAGACTGTCTCCCCTGCACTATTACTGATGAAATACCCTCACACACACACTCACTGTAGGGCCAAAGTAGACCAGAGAGAGCTGGCCTTGGCAATAACCGGTTAGGACCAGTGCTCCCGCTAAGCTGTGG
>NW_015198540.1:0-437 GCF_001447785.1 Gekko japonicus | reverse complement strand
GACCTTAACTATTAAAGGATAGGATGCTTGAAGCCAAAACTGCACCCAGTATAAAAAGGCAAGTGAAACACAACCATTTCAAGTACCCTGAGCAGTAACTCCTTGGGGTCACAATATGTGCCATTCTCTGTTGAACAAGATGTAAGTATCTTGATACATGTTAAATATTTAAAGCAAGCATTAAAGAGGTTTTCAGGTTACTGCCTGGCATGATTTTGTTCATGGCTGCCCTCAAAGCTTCAACATATGGTTCCTCATCCGCTTGTGGAAATACATGGCCCCCAGTTGCCAGCTTCTTCTTCCGGCAGGCTCCGGTGACTCTAAACAAAGTCTAACTGGCTGTGATTCAAGATGAAGCTTCCCCACCATAGCCTCTCAGAAATTCTTCACGTGCCAAACTTTTGGTCGTTGCAAAGCTAATAAATAAAAGTCTGCAA
>NW_015198539.1:0-429 GCF_001447785.1 Gekko japonicus | reverse complement strand
TTGGTGGCAATGCACAAAAATAAAAACCTGGATGGAAATATTAAAAATAGTAAAACTGATCTTAAATATCGAGTTAACACAAACACAGACCCTGAAAACTTACTACTAGAAATATGGTCTGATCGGATTAACCAACACCATTACAGAAACACACTGGAAACGATGTATGTGGCCAGAGTCTCCCCCAACATCCAAACTTGGTTCAGAAAATTGTGGGACCAGTATGTATTAGAGAGTATAACAGATAAGTGTAGTAATTCTTTAAAGAATAACCCAAATGTGTCGTTCAATGCAAAGTGGTTCCCAATCCTGACATACCTCTCAGAGGAAGAGTATATACCTTCCTCTTGGAAAGACTATTTGAAATTGTTCTAATAGGATCATCCTCAATAAAACAATCTTTTTGGCTAACAGTAAACATGGTTTTCA
>NW_015198538.1:0-424 GCF_001447785.1 Gekko japonicus | reverse complement strand
TTAACAATCAGTTGTACATTCAAAGCAAGTTGTTACATTCAAGTATAATTAACACTACCGGTCTATTCTAATAATCAGACAAGCCCTAGTGAGCAAGTAACGGGTCACGATAATACCAATTCTTTGGCACTACTTTTTCTGTAGCCAAGTATTCTGCTACTGGGAACCAGATGGCTTGAAATGTTTGTTGGTAACTTTCCAAGTTGGGCATTAAGGACTGACTTGCAATGTTGCTGTAAATGAAATGCTCCCATAGTTTATTTTGCCACAAATATAGAGATGGGGGTCCGGTTTTATCTTTCCATTTTATCGTGATTCTGGCTATTGCTAAGAGTGGAAATTTAACATTGTTTTGCCTTTGTTTCCCATAGGGCCCGACCAGTTACATAGCAGAGCCGTCTCCGGCATAGCAGGTAAGTTATCT
>NW_015198537.1:0-459 GCF_001447785.1 Gekko japonicus | reverse complement strand
TTCTGTCTTTGATTTTAATGTTATATATGGCTTTAAAGGTTTATTGATTGATTGATTGAACCGGTTCCCTTCTGGAATTTATTTGTAATTTCAGACGCAAATGCTTCTGTCCTGTTTAGGAAACGTGGCTGAAGCGTTTTACCTGTCAACCACGTCCAAGTAGTCTTCAGTTTTCTCTCCTGGTTCCGATGCGCTTTTCCCTGCCATTTTTCACCTGCATGGGCAATCTCCAGCTTTAAAAAAAAAGTTCACTTTATAGCGCTATAACGCTATAACGGAACGGCAGTATATCAGTGCCATTGGAATGCCTGGAGTGTTTTGTTATAGTGCTATAGCGCTATAAAGCGAACGTTAAAAGAAAAAAGCCGGGGGGAAATGGTGGGGGAAAAGCGGTGCAATCTGAAATAGCAAACAACTTCAGAGCCAGCTTTTCACTGGAAGGGGAAAGCCATGTGTGAA
>NW_015198536.1:0-440 GCF_001447785.1 Gekko japonicus | reverse complement strand
CATAAGGCGGGGGCCACAATGGAGAAGGCCTGGATGTATGGGCGACCGTTGATTTTAGCCATTTGGAAGTTGGCATCCGCAGAAGACCTTGCTCAGAGGAGCAAAGCTACCTGTCAAACCTCGTTCTGCTCTGTTTGCCATAATGTTTGGGGAGGAGGGAAATTCCTGAGGGGAAGGGAGTGAATGCTGTGCATATCAACCTTCCGCTTCTAGAGGCCGTAATTTTCCTGAAGACACCTTCCTCCCAGAGGAACGTCCTTGAAGCTTTTGGCGCCAGATAACGGGATTGTATATTCCCAAGAAGGGTTAGAGATGGCAACGGCTAGGCGGGATGATTGTGATGTGTGATTGGTTGGGAGAAAGGGACATTGTCTGAATTACCTATATCTATTCAGGTAACACACCAAAAAATTCTAACACAGTGCTCTTCTGATCTGGAT
>NW_015198535.1:0-468 GCF_001447785.1 Gekko japonicus | reverse complement strand
TTGGGAATGTTTAGTCTGAAGAAGAGGAGTTGGGGGGCATGATTGTTCTCTTTAAATATTTGAAGGGCTGTCACTTAGAGGAGGGCAGGGAGCTGTTCCTGTTGGCAGCAGAGGATAGGGCTCACAATAATTAGTTTAAATTAAGGGCAGGAAGGTACAGGCTGAATATTAGGAAAACCTTTTTTACAGTCAGAGTTGTACAACAGTGGAATCAGCTGCCTAGGGAGGTGGTGAGCTCCCCCTCACTGGTAGTCTTTAAGCAGCAGCTGGACAAACACTTGTCAGGGATGCTCTAGGCTGATCCTGCACTGATCAGGGGGTTGGGTTGGACTAGATGGCCTGTATGGCCCTTTCCAACTCTGTGAGTATGATTCTAAATCTATACAGGGCATGAGTAATGGGTGAAACCCATATGTAAATATTTGATGCATATCATGACCATGTACATTTTATTTATTAAAACATTTA
>NW_015198534.1:0-442 GCF_001447785.1 Gekko japonicus | reverse complement strand
CTTATGTTCTTATGTTCTTATCTACTGCTTCCACTGCACGTACAAAGCCTGGTGGTAGATTCCTGTAGTCTCCACAAATCATTCATACACAGATTCTCACCTGTGCTTTTCACCAAGGCCCAGGACTTCTTTGTGGCTGATAACCAGGTTCACCCAGCTCTCCACCAGCCCTGCCAACCACCACAGCACTCCTCTTCCTCATCATGATCCCTCTATGTACCCTTTGATTTAGCAAGTGCCATCCCTCTTGTTACAAGCACAAGCTTGGCAGAAACAGCAACTCAAGCATTGTCTCTGCACATGCATTTTATTTCTGGTCTCAACACCTCTCTGTGCTCCAAGAGGACAGATGGAAGTTGAATTACCATACTTCCTGTGATGGAGGTGGTGGACTTCTGCAATACTTTTTTGGAGAGGAGAAGGGGTCCAAAACAAGCAAAGC
>NW_015198533.1:0-437 GCF_001447785.1 Gekko japonicus | reverse complement strand
GAAATCTTAAATTGTTAGGTTTGATATGCATCTTATGTGGAGAATTGCTAAGAAAATAGCACCTGTGTCCCTTCAGGGCACCTTATTGAAGTAAAAGAAAGATGAGGGAGTTCAGGAGTACATTATGGTCAGGATTTTTTCTTTTTCCATGTCCAATATGAGAATTCTGTTCAAAAACTGCGAAGTTTGAGGCTATGGTACAAGGATTCTAAATTAATCATACAGAGGGCCGAACTAGATGTGAGGTGGAAGACCCGTGATAAGATCCCCTGATGTATCGTTTAGCCCTCAAAAGCACCCGAAGGGAATTTGGACCAGAACTTTAGTACAGGTAGGGCTGCCAACTCCGGGCTGGGATATACTTGGAGAAATTGGGGGTGAAGCCTGGCAAAGGCAGGCTTTGGGGAAGGGGAGGGGAGGGACCTCAGCCAGGTATA
>NW_015198532.1:0-438 GCF_001447785.1 Gekko japonicus | reverse complement strand
GCACAGCCAGGTCTCTCCCAGCAAAGGAGCCCAGGGCCAGGCCTCCCAATGTCCTTCCAGCTCTTCATGCAGGCTCCTCAGCCTTCTTTTCCCAGTCCTTCCACACACACCCATAGCAGTCTCAGCAGCAGAAGATAGGCCTGGCAGTGCCCTACTACAACTCCCAGGAGCCTTGGGGTTTGCTCCCATTTGCCAGGCTCAGTTTTGTCCCCCGCCTCTTCTGGAGGAGAACCAGGCCTTGAAGAGGCCTCTTGGCCCATGGCTGGGACGTCTGACCCTAGAGGCCAGGCCTCAGCTGGGCTCGGCGGCTGACTGAACTAGATAGGCCCAGAGGCCTCCAGACAAGTTTGGAAGCGGGGAAGGAGTTTTGGTAGACAAAGGGGGGGGTAATCTGCTCCCCAAATAATTCTGATGGGAGTGAAATGCCTCTCTACTATC
>NW_015198531.1:0-459 GCF_001447785.1 Gekko japonicus | reverse complement strand
CTGCCCAAAAATAGCCCTGGAGAAGACTACTTTGGAGGTCCTTCAGCCTTGGTCTTCACAACCTAAATTGTGCCCCCAGGAAAGCACAGCTACCCTTCCCAACATTACTGCTGCCAACATGGCACATGGCCACTGGCTCCCCCTCCCCCCATTATCAGCCTATCTATAGGTAAGTGCTGTCAAGTTGCAAAGAACATATGTCAATCCGAGCACAGGGGATTTCAAGGCGCGAGAAGCAGAGGTGGTTTGCCATTGCCTTCCTCTGCAGAGCCTTCCTTGGTGGTCTCACCATCCAAGTACTGGCCCTACTCAGCTTCTTGTAGGGCTGCCAGGTCCACTGGATGAGCAGGTGGGGGATGGGGGTGGATTTATCTGGAGCGGGGAAGAAAGAATCTGGAAATAAACGTCATGTAGGAACGTCAGGGACATTGAGGGCAACATGCCTATGTCACCTGGAAG